>NW_021828471.1:0-8329 GCF_006345805.1 Octopus sinensis
CCACCAACATAACACCACCCCCCCCACACCGCCACCTCCACAACCACCACCACCACCACTACGTCCTCCACCACCACCACCACCCACCAGCGGCACTACAAAATATCTACCCATCATCATCATCGTCATCACCTTCCCTCCGCCTTCCTTGTCTTCCACGATTTCCGCCACAATTTGAACGTATACCGCGTTGTAAGAAAGAAACCTCCACCCCCATCACCTCCACCACCAAAAACAAAAGCAACAACAACAACTGCAATAACAATAACAACCACAACAAACGAGTACAAAAAAAATATAGCCAATAAAACAAAACAACAAATAAAAAATACAAGACAAAGAAACACTTAAATTCACGGCGAAATCAAACAAGAAATGAAAACAAGAACAAAAAATACAAAAGAATATGATCTTGTTATTCTACCCCACCATGACAACCACCACCAACACCACCACCACCACTTATACTATTACCCAGGCCGCTTATGTCTTAATCTTTTCTTAATTTGCTTCTTCAAGCCTCCTGGGGACTGAGATATGTACCAGTAAGATATCACCGAGGTTGAATTTAATCCATTATAAACGTTCTTTTTTTTTTTGTTCTGAATCTAAATAAATAAACAAATAAATAAATAAATAAAGAGATAAAGGCGGAAGTTGGCAGAATCGGTAGCACGCCGGATAAAATGCTTAGCGGCGTTTCGTTCGTCTTTACGTTCTGAGTTAAAATTCTGCTGAGATTGACTTAGGTGTTTCATTCTCTCTGGGGTCGATAAAATAAGTACCTGCTGAGAATTGGCGGTCGATCCCATGTAAGCATTTACCCCCTGCTCTGAACTTGCTGGCCTTGTACCAAAATTTGAAACCAATATAAATAAATAAAATCAGCAAACTAGCAGAATCGCTGGCACGCCGGATAAAATGGTCAGCGGGTATTTCGTCCGTCTTTACGTGCTGAGTCCAAATTCCACCGAGGTTGACTTTGCCTTTCTTCTTTTGGGGATCGATGAAATAAGTACCAGTTGAACACTGGGGGAATTCGATGAAATCTTCTTACCCCTTGCCTGACTTTACTAACCTTTGCCAAAATTTGAAACCGATATAAATAAATGAAGAAACAATATATCAAATAGGAGCAGGAGTGGCTGTGTGGTAAGAAGCTTGCTTCCCAACCACATGGTTGCGGGTTCAGTCGCACTGCATGGCACCTTGGACAAGTGTCATCTTTTATCGCTTCGGGTCGACCAAAGTCTTGTGAGTGGATTTGGTAGACGTACCCTCGTTCAGGTCTAACGTCACCACCATGTCTGTTTCCTTGTATGTCTCCATTGTCCAGTTTTTATTTCTAACTTGACCTTCCATAAATCCAAATTTTATTTTGGTATTTATGGGACCAATTTTCTTCGGAGCCTCATAATGCCGTTAATTTAATTGCTCGAAAAGAAGAGTAGATAGACAGCCGACAACAGATGAAGGGTCATTCTTTGTAATACTTGTCCTCTTTTACTCTCGGTATTTGCGTATGTTATTTGTTTTCTGTATTTCATGTTGTTTACTCTTGGTGACGTCCTGTACCCATATATGCATATATATATATATATTCTAGCAAAAACTGTCTGATGAACGGCAACGAGAAACTCAGTGTAACAGATTTTGTTGAATTTTCTGCTGCTTAAAAGAAAGCATATTACTCTACCACTGGTATTTGAGTATATATATATATATATATATATATAAGTGTGTGTGTGTGTGTGTTTGTGTATGCATGTATATATATATTATTTATATATATTATATTATATTATATTATATAAATGTATTATATGTATATATATATATATATATATATATATATATATATATTACTTACATGATGGCTGTCCCCACGTTATCGAGTATGGCCAGTGCACGAAGCTTAACTGTTACTGGTGCTGTGATCGAATGAGACATTTTAGCCCAGCTAAAGATCTACAATGTCTTGTACAGAATTGGCAACTAAGACCTTCACCGGCAATAACCGGCCGTAGTTGTAACTGGGCTTCATGTACCTTTGCATGTCGTTTAAGTCCTCCTGCCGAATTACACTCTCTTCCACATGCCTGACAGATATGATTATCATGGTGTGTTACACCACCACCAGTGGCCAGGTTGTCACTCATCTGTCTCGCTTTAAGACTTCGAAGATGACTCTTGAGTCCAGCTTTACTGAGGCAGGGTCTTGCACAGACACTGCATGTCAGCATCATAGGATGCTAAAACAACTCTTTTATGGAGAGTCAGCTAAAGGAGAACGACGTCCACATAAACTAAAAAAGAGGTATAAGGACTTGCTGAAGGCTTCCTTAAGAGATGCTTGCATCTCTCCTGACACACGGGTGAACATAGCTATTGATCGTAGCAGATGGAGAAGGATTGTGTACGAGGGGACAGCTACTTTTGAGAAATCTCGAGTTGCGCTTGAGAAAGTAAGGAGGGATGTCAGGAAGGGCATCGCTGTTTACATACATACATAATACATACATACAACATACATGCATACATGCATACATAATATATATATTATATATATATTATATATATATATATATATATATATACTTATCTACTTATATATATATATTATATTATATATATATATATATATATATAATATATATATATATATTTATATATATAAGTATATAAAGTAACAAAGGAAAAAATTCTGCAAGGGATGTGTAAAACATCCATTCACTGTTTCGTCGTTTGAATATCATAAATATTGGTGTAATGCAAATCACAAACAATAAATTAAACGGAGGGATACAATTGACAATCCAATAATTTATTCATTTTATAATATAACATAAAATACAATGAATATAACATAAACAATTATTTAAAAAAAAAACAAACAAATCAGCAATTTGTTTTGACTTGTTCACATTTTTTGATACATAAACAATCCAATTCCCTTATATATAAACCTCATCAGAGCAATTGGTGTGTAGAGAGACGAAATCCCGTGTGAAAGGATTGCTGGGTTTTGGGATTTTTTGTTTTTTTTAAATAATTGTTTATGCTACATTATTTTATATTCATCGTATATTGTTATATTATGATATAAATTAATTATTGGATTTGTCATTTCTATCTCTCTAATTAGTTTATAGCTTATATGTGTGTATGTATGCTTATGTGTTTATTTGTCCCCCACCACCACCACCACCACCATCGCTTGACAACCGATGTTAGTGTGTTTACGTCCCCGTAACTCAGCGGTTCGGCAAAAGGGACCGATAGAATAAGTACTAGGCTTACAAATAATAAGTCCTGGGGTCGATTAGTTCGGCTAAAGAGGGTGCTCCAGCATGGTCACAGTCAAATGAGTGAAACAAGTAAAAGAGTAAAAAGAGATGATTAAATAAGTGACACGAGAGAGGCGCCGGCATGACTGAGTCGTTACCAAGTTTGCTTTCCAACCACGTTGTTTCGGGTTTAATCTCCATCACGCGATACCTAGAGTAAGTGGCTTCAACTACAGACCCGGATGGAAGAGTATTTAGAGAGAGAGCTTCGTAGCGAGAAACTGTGCGGAAGCCTATTGTATATATCGTTCACTTGTTTCAGTCATTAGACTACGGTCATGCATGAGCACCGTCGTAAAAGATGTTAATCGAACAAATTGCCTCCGGATATTTTCTTTTAAAGCCCGGTACATATTCTAACTCCCTCTTTTGCTGAACCGCTAAGTTATGAGTAGATGAAAGCGCAACGGCATTCGTCAAACGGGGAAGGGAGACAAACACAAATACAGAAACACACAACACACACACACACACACACACACACACACACACACACACACATACATATATGTATATATATACTAGCAGTATCGCCCGGCTTTGTTCGGATTTGTAAGGGAAATAACTATATAAGCATTTTTAGAGATGTAAAATATAATAGCCATCTCAATATGGCTAACCACAAAGGGGGGTGGGGTGTTACTGTAGCTTTTTACTTACTTAGATTTAATAATAAACTTTTAGAGAGTTACTTCCCTTATATATGCCAAAAATGCATTAAAAATGGGAAAAATTAATGGTAAATTTTTTTTTAAATCGTAGACTCATCATAGACGCGCGCTAATACCCAGAAGGGCTCGATATGAATCACGACTATAAGATACCCGGTTTTGGTTAAACTGCACCGCAAAATGTGGGAGTAGTTAGGAATCTAAATCGCAGGAGACAGCACACAACCTCACTTTTATACATAAAGATATATATATATAACACTCACACACGCATCGTTCTCTGTTTCTCTCTCTCTCTCTCTCTCTCCTCTTCTATCTATATATATATATAATATATATATATATATATATATATATATATATATATATATATATATATATATAATATATATATATATATATATATATATATATATATATATATATATTGGCCTGCTCGCTTAGCCAGCTGGTGGCGTCATTTGAAGGCTAAAAAATGCAAAGCACATTGTGACCAGCGATGTGTAGCAACACCTGATAGCCTGGTCGGTCACGGTGATACGGTGATATATATATATATATATATAAATGTATAAATATATGCATATATACATACATATATGTACATACCTACATATATATGTATATATACATGCATATATGGGTACAGGACAAAAGAAACGTTAAACACAATATGAAACGAAGACATAGAAAACGAACATTTTTCCCAATAACGTAAAAAAAAAAACGAGAAATGTATCATAAAGAATATTCCCCTTCTTCAGTTGTCCCTGCTTCATCTACTACACATTTCGACGGTAAGGACAAGACGCGACTTCGTTGAAACACTCCTTCCCGCAAAAGAAATTAAATAAAATTTGGGATTTTTTGCGGAGGGTGAAAGTGGTAACAAAGACAGGACAGTGAGAACAATACAGTAAAAACAAATGGTGAGAGTTGTTAAGCCAAGACGATAGAAAAAATTTTATGAACGCTAGGAAGACGAGCTTATGGGAGGTGTCTGGTATAAGCACGTGTAGTCTTTAGGAAGGATATGGACAGAAAGATAGATTCCCTTTCGTCACGTGTCAGCGACGAGAGAGTCAAGGAGGAAGAGTGAGAGAGGGGGAACGGTGAAGAGGAGACGAGAAGAATAGGGAAGGTTGGGAGAGAAAACCAGAAAGGAAGAAGAATAAGAGAGGGAGATATATAGACAGAGAAGAGATAGAAGAGATAGGAGAAGAGTGTGCATCGTAATTATTAAGATAAAACTTACTTGGAAAAGGATGCGTGGCGTTCGATCATATAATAATATAATTAATATATAAATATATGCATATATACATACAATTATGTACATACCTACATATATATGTATATATATACAGGACGAGATTCTTTCAGTTTCCGTCTACTGAATCCAGCCACAAGGTTTTGGTCGGCCCGAAGCTATAGCAGAAGATACTTGCTCAAGCTACCATGCAGAGGGACTGAACCTTGAACCATGGGTTGGGAAGCAAGCTTCTTACGACGCAGCCCCGCTGTTGATTTTTTTCCTAATTTATACACAAGGCCGCCACTTTTGAGGTGTATTGTGTGGTCGATAGCATCAACTTCAATATTTGACTGTCACTTTATCAATACCCAAAATGATGAAAGGGGAGGAGAGATGCTAAGCCAATTACATTGATTCCATTGTTCAGCTTGTACTTATTTTATCGACCCCGAAAAGGAAATGTTGATCTCCGTGGAATTTGAACTCAGAACACGAAGACAGATGAAAAGCTGCTAAACATTCTACCCGGCCTGCTAACGAATCTGCCAGCTGGATGCCTTGAACTTCATCGCAAAATAATGACTACAAATTTTGGCACAAGGACAGAAATTTGGGGTTGCATGTTTAGTCGAGTTTATCGACACTCTGTGCTCAACTGGTCCTTATTTCATCAGCCCCCCCCCTCAAGAATGGAAGACAATGTCAGACGGGGCAGAATCTGAGTTTGGACAGTATAAAGTGAGATGAGATGTCGTTACTCATTCTGTCCCACGCTCTAATGATTCTGTCTGCTCGCTGACTTCAAAGTGAAACAATGATAACAAGTGCACTGAGAGAGCGCAAACCTCTGTCAAGTCACCACCAACGTCCTCTCAACGATTAGCGAGGGATGATTTTTTAAAATGAGAATGTCAGAAATAAACTCGACTGCTCTCACAAACGAGAATACTAAAAACAAACCCGACCGCTCTCAAAAATTAAGTAAAAAAAAAACAGGAAAAATAATCCAGCATCCTTGTCTGACACTGGATCGATCCCCAAATTTAATCAGTTCGTGCCAATCACAAGGTTAAACATCTTTGAATGTTTCATCAGAATCTATCCAGCGGTTCTTGAGATATCTTGTCCACGAACAAACAGATTCGACTGGAAACAATACCTCCGCCTTCGCTAAAGCGTTGGTAATAATGTTTGTTTAGACTTAAACATGGAGCCTCCATTACTTTCGACGATAAGCAATGAACAGATCGATAACTTAAATTCCTACAGCAGAATTTGACTAACTAACAGTTGAGTATTCCTAAGACACGTGAACGAGTAATTGAATCGCGTCAAAGCAATTCATGATATAGAATGACAAAAATGGACGTTGGAATTGGTTATAAACAGAATTTTAAAAAACTGGAATAAAGAATCGTATTGAATTGATATTTCCTTCATTGTCCTCAAATGAATGTAAAGCAAAAAAAAATATCAGAAAGAGTAAACAAATATTAGTTTAAATGCTTGGCACAAGGCCGGTAACTTCCGGGGAGGAGCTAAGTCAATTACATCGACCCCAGTACATGACTGGTATGTATTTCATTGTTTCCCAAATCATGAAGAACAAAGTCGACCCCGGTGGCATTTGAACTCAGAACGTAGAGACAGACGAAATGCCGTTAAGCATTTTGTCTCACGTGCTAACAAATCTGCCAACACGCCGCCTAAGACATAACAGATATGTGTCCCAAAGATGCTCAACCGATTCTCTTACTCAACTTGCTTTAAAATTAGAAAAATGTCAATCGTTTATTTTATTTTACCTTAGAATTTTAGAATTTTATTTACTGAATTCATTTTATTCATCTTTTATTTGTGTCAGTCGTTGGACCGCGGCCATATTGAGGCACCACCTTGAAGAGTTTCAGTTGAACGAATCGGTCCCCGTAATTATATTCTAAAGGTGTGGTATGGAGTCTATCGCTCTTTTTTAACGAAGTGCTAAGTTGTGAGAATGTAAAGAAGACAACACCAGTTGTCCAGTTGTGTTGGGTAGGGGCGACAACTGGTATGTACATATATATATATAATATATAATATATATATATTATATATATATATATATATACGTGTATGTGAGTGTGTGTGTGTGTTACAACATATAATACCTCTATATGTCTACTGTGCCTGTTAGAAATAGCAGCCAATGTCCTTCAAAATTATCCATAACATGAGCAATAACAAATGTTACAGTTGTAATAACAATATCACAAACATTTATAATGGTTTCAAATTTTTGCACAAGAGGCAGCATTTTGGGAGTGGGGATCAGTCGATAACACCCGATGCCAGTATCGACCCCGGAAGGATAAAAAGCGAAGTCGAGTCGACTCAGATCCTAATAGATTTTTCAAATGAAAACATTCTATAATAACGCCTCCTACAACTGTAACATCACCAACAACAAAACCACCATCAATAACAACAAACACTTTAATAATAGAACTAGCAGCTACAATAACAACAACAACAATTAGAATTGTTATACAATGAGAAATGATGGTTTCAAATTTTGGACACAAGGATGGATATTGAGGGAGGCGGATGAGTCGATTACATCGACCCCGATGTTTCACTGGTACTTTAATTTATAGACTCCAAAGGATGAAGGTAAATGCGACCCTGGGAGGGATTTGAACTCAGAACATAAAGACGGATGAAATACCACTAAGCATTTCGCCCGGCGTGCTAACGTTTCTCTTTCGCCAGTTCACTGCCTTAAATACAATGAGAATAACAACATCAAAAAGAACGAACAGCTATAATAGTAACAACAACGACAAAACCACCATCAACAACAACAACAATCGTTCTTTTCTGGCAGTGTTGGCTCCATTAGTGTCAAGTACCTGCGGCATTAACAACCCTGATTATACCCCGATACTTTTCTCTCTCTCTTTTCGCCCCACACTCACTCACCCTCTCTCTCTATCTCTCTCTCTCTCTCTCTCTCTTCTCTCTCTGACTTCCCTCACACTGTCCGCTCCCCTTCTGTATAGCATCTCTTAACCACC
>NW_021828472.1:0-8321 GCF_006345805.1 Octopus sinensis
GACAAACACACACACAAATACACACATTCATATACTAACACACAGAGATTCAGACAAACACACACACACACATTCATATATTAACACACACACATTCAGACAAACACACGCACACACACACACACACACATTCATATACTAACACACAGAGATTCAGACAAATGCACACACATACACACACACACACACACACACAACACACACACACACACATATATACTAACACACACAAATTCAAACAAACACACATTCATATACTAACACACACAGATTCACAAAACACACACACACATTCATATACTAACACACAGAGATTCAGACAAACACATACACACACATTCATATACACTCAAACATGGGCATCTGAAAATCCACACCCATCTCTAAATCTATACAAAGTGACTTAACTGAATCCCTTTTACCGGATCCACCAAACCACCCACCCACCGATTTAATTTTATTTGCTAAACAAACAAATTCAAATTAAGATAATCTCATTAAAGAAGATTACAAGATTAAGTTATTAAAAACAGTGAAAAAACAAGCCAGCAGCAGGATCACCATCGGCTACAGCAAATATTCTGCTCAATACCACAGATTTGCTTGTCAGTTGTTTGACCTTAACCAGTTGAGCATGTCCCTCGGTGGTTGACGATATGTGCATCTCTGACCACGAGCAGAAGTAGTTGGGGAGCATCATAGCCGTGTGTTGAGAGGAATTCTTGGAGGTTTGGATAATTCACCTTGTACTGCAGCATCACCGTGATGGCATTACGCTGCTCTATCATTCAATAATGATGATAATAATAATAATGATAATAATAATAATAATAATAATAGAATGCCCAGATGCAGTACCAGGCAGTGGCTCTCATGGCTTCTCATCTTAACTGGTTGGAAGTGTTATCATGTACATTGTTTTGTCTTGGTATAGATTTGCTTGTCACTTGTTTGACCTTAACCATTTGAGCATGTCCCTTAGTGGCTGACGATATGTGCATCTCTCATCACGAGCAGAAGTAGTGGGGGAGCATCATAGCCGTGTGTTGAGAGGAATTCTTGGAGGTTTGGATAATTCACCTTTGGAAACATGGGTGGTTCGTTCAACATACTTAAACAACCCTTATTCAGGTACCTTTTGAGTGGGATTGGCTACTCGACCAGAAGAAAATTCTAACTGGCCCCCACCTGCAAGGTCATGTGCTGTTTATCTTGATTTGAGATCCCTGTATTACGCACATTTCATTGTGATGCATGTGTCTGGTGTACCCTTATCAGATAGGGAGTCATGATTGGGCTTCGTATATTCTACCCCAGGTGTCAGTTTGATGGCATGCACTGCTCTACCATTCAATAATAATAATAATAATAATAATAATAATAATAATAATAATATAATAAATTGAAAAAATGTGGCATCTCAAGGCGACTACAGTACCAGTGATTGTATGATCTCTACTAATGATAAAAAAAGGTACTGAAACCTATTTGAAAATGATTCCAGGCTTACCATCCCTACAGGAAGTGCAAAAAATCGTATTAACTGGAACGGCTTATGTACTGAGAAGAGCATTATCGCTGTGAAAACAACATCCATCTACGAATTTATTTATTTATTAATTTTTAAATACATATTTTATCTGTGAATTTGCGTGTGTAATATGGGAATGCATACAATGAGCTTCTCTGCCCTAGGTGTATGGAAAACACTCGGCGAGAAACGGAAGAAAATTTGAAGAAAGAAGAAAAAAACATAATAATAATAATAATAATAATAATAATAATAATAATAATAATAATAATAATGATAATAATAATCCTTTCTACTATAGGAACAAGGCCTGAAATCTTGGCGGAGGATACAAGTCGATTACATCCACCTCAGTTTATCACTGGTACTTAATTTATCGAACAATTAGAACGGTTCTAAGCACTTTAAAGACTGCCAGTTCACTGCCTTAGCAATATTCTTTTCTACACTAGGCCCAAGGCCGAAATTTTGCGGGAGGGAGACTGTCGATTAGATCGACCCCAGTACACAACTGGTACTTAAATTTATCGACCTTGAAAGGATGAAAGGCAAAGTCGACCTCGGCAGAATTTGAACTCAGAACGTAAAGACAGTCGAAATACTGCTAAGCATTTCGTCCGGCGTGCTAACGTTTCTGCCAGCTTGCCGCCTTTTATCCGTAAATATACAATATAGGTAAGTAGACCGTCGTAATCCATCACGTGTTTACACACAGGTGACGAGGGATTAATTCATATACTTAGTGAATAGCAAGAGGATAGATTTGTACTTATACAATCATACAGGTACATATATATAAGTGTATGTGTATGTGTATATGTGTGTGTGTGTGCGTGTGTGTGTGTGTTAGTATGCGTGTATATGTATGCGTTTGTGTGTGCAACTATATATATATATATATGCATAAATTTATGTGAGTGTATGTGTATGTGTATATGTGTGTGTGTTAGTATGCGTTCGTGAGTGCGTTTGTGCGTGTAACTATGTATATATATATGTATGTATAAATTTATGTATATGTTTATGTACATGTATGTATATGTATGCATGTATTTATGTATGTATGTATGTATGTATGCATGTATGTATGTTTGCATGTATGTTTGCATGTATGTTTGCATGTATGTATGTATGTATGTACGTATGTATGTATGTATGTATGTATTTATGTATGTACGTATGTATGTATGTATGAATGTATGTATGTATGTATGTATGTATGTTTGTATGTATGTATGTATGTATGTATGTATGTAAGTATGTATGTATGTATGTATGTATGTATGTATGTACGTATGTATGCATGTATGTATGTATGTATGTATGTATTTATGTATGTATGTATAAGTATGTGTGTGTACATAGGCACAAACATAAGCAGATATAGAAATAGACGAAAGAAAACACATCAATTATATAAGATTTAAACAATTAGGCCAAATATATATAGCCTGAAAGCAAAAATATGCAGACATGCATCAAAACGTAACCACATGTAAATCGTTGCCTTTTTTTTCCCTCCGCCTTTCTTTCTCTTGGACTTCCCTCTATCTTCAGTTTCTGAAGAAGAGCTTTGCTCGAAACGTAAAACTACCTTTCTTTCCTTCCCTCAGCGTCTGCTAATATTTTGCATGTACCACGTCCTCGCGTTGTTTTTTTCTTGTTTGTTCTTCGTCTTTTTTTTATTTACTATATATATATATATACGCATTTTTTTTCTCTCCTTGTTTTTTTTTCTGTGTATCTTTCTGTCGAAGAGCGAGGGCTCGAAACGTAAAAGACTTTTTCTATTTTTATTCCTGAGCGCCATACTAATACATTTGTTTGCTTGTACTCCACCTGCCTTCGTCTTTTGTTTATTTTCGTAAACCTTCCCGTTTTATATATATAATATATATATATATATATATATATATATATATTATATATTGTAAAAACGGTAAGATAACAAAAGAAAGAAAGAGATGGCCAGATAACCGAAGAGATGGTGTTGTGGATTTCCACTTCAGCATCCGAAACTCAGAGTTTTATCTTGGCTTTTAAATAATTGTCACATATTATTTTACGGATATAATATTATATATATATAATATTATATAATATTATATAATATTATATAATATTATATATATTTATAACGAAGTCCATTGCATAAATATTTATTCCTTCGACATATAGATTCCTTACGACCGTCTGTACTTAACTGACGCTTCGTACTGAAGCATTTGCACATTAAGTTCTAAGCGAAGTATTAAAATGCGTACACACACACATAATGATGATAATGATGATGATGATGATGATGATGATGATGATGATAAAATACCAGGCACTGGCTCTCTTGACTTCTCATCTTAACTGATTGGAAGTGTTATCATGTACATTGTTTTGTCTTGGTCTAAAAGATGGGCTACAGCAAATATTCTGCTCAATACCACAGATTTGCTTGTCAGTTGTTTGACCTTAACCAGTTGACCATGTCCCTCAGTGGCTGACGATATGTGCATCTCTGATCACGAGCAGAAGTAGTGGGGGAGCATCATAGCCATGTGTTGAGAGGGATTCTTTGGGGTTTGAATAATTCACCTCTAGAAACATGGGTGTGTCTTTCAAACATCTCCAACCAAGCCTTATTCAGGTACCTTTTGAGTGGGATGGGCCACTCGACTTGAAATTTAAAAAATTGCATGGTCATACGCTGTTTACCTTGATATGAGATCACCATGTCGCGCCTCGAGTAGTTGTGACGGGTATATTGGGCTTCGTATATTTCTACCCCGGTGTCCCTCTGATGGCATGTGCTGCCCTCTCACTCAATAATAATAATAATAATAATAATAATAATAATAATAATAATAATAATTTGTTCGTTTATTGGCCACAAGGGCTAACAAAAATCAGTTAAAACATAAAGGGGCAAAACACAGGACGAAAGTTACGAAGGGTTTTGTCCGTTTGAAAAACGTCCGTGTACAAAAGCAGGATGACAAAGAAATGTAAGTAACATTTGAAACTCCCAATTAGGGAGAGGCGCTTCGAAAGGTTACTCGTGGAAAAACCCTAATAATAACTGTAATAATTGTAATGATAATACTTTTCTACAAGACTTGATTTTGTAAATGAACAATCAGGTATGTATATTTTAACGGCCTATTAGTGTACACAGTGAATCTCTTTGTCCGGTGTTCTAGGCATCAGGAAAACGCTCGGCAAGAAATGGAAACAAAATTGAAGGAAGAAGGAAAAAAACTAATAATAATAATAATAATAATAATAATAATAATAATAATAATAATAACAATAATAATAATAATAAGTGGGGACATCATAGCTATTGTTTGAAGGATTCTTTGGGGTTTGAATAATTCACCTTTGAACATGGGTGTTTCGTTCAACATCCTTAAACAACCTTATTCAGGGACTTTTTGAGTGGGAGGTTACTCGACAAGAGAAAATTCTAACTGGGCTTCACCCGCGAGGTCATGTGCTGTTTTCTGATATGAGATCACCATGTTGCGCACATATCGTTGTGATGCCTGTGCCTGTGACCCTTATCAGACGGGTAGTCATGATGGGTATACTGGGCTTCTTATATTCAGGACTTTTTAGTGGGATGGGTTACTCGACAAGAAGAAAATTCTAACTGGGTCCCACCTGCAAGGTCATGTGCTGTTTATCTTGATATGAGATCACCATGTTGCGCACATATCGTTGTGATGTATGTGCCTGGTGTACCCTTATCAGACGGGTAGTCATGATGGGTATACTGGGCTTCGTATATTCAGGGACTTTTTGAGTGGGATGGGTTACTCGACAAGAAGAAAATTCTAACTGGGTCCCACCTGCAAGGTCATGTGCTGTTTATCTTGATATGAGATCACCATGTTGCGCACATATCGTTGTGATGTATGTGCCTGGTGTACCCTTATCAGACGGGTAGTCATGATGGGTATACTGGGCTTCGTATATTCAGGGACTTTTTGAGTGGGATGGGTTACTCGACAAGAAGAAAATTCTAACTGGGTCCCACCTGCAAGGTCATGTGCTGTTTATCTTGATATGAGATCACCATGATGATAATAATAATAATGATAATGAATAATGAATAATAATGAGAAGTAAAAGGATGAAAACAACGAAAAGAGGGCAAAAGAGTGTAAAAGATAGATTTTTTGAGATCTTACTTTCCATAGCTGTCCACGTAACATTCCAAAGTTCCTGTAGATTCAATAGTAGTTCTCGTAGTATCCGTAAATGCCATCTCCATCGAAACAAGAAGCTTCTGACAGTTACTTCCCCCTGGGTCGGTCTCTCACACACACGTTCTCTTTTATGTTAAGATCACAGAACTCTCTCTCGAGTCGATTGCTGAGAAAAGATACACAAACGTATAGCATATATCATATATATATATATATATATATATATATATATATATATATATATAATATATAATATAAATATATGTATATGTATATATGTATATGTGTGTGTTTATATACGCTTCAAATGAAGACGACTATCAGGATTTCTCCGTTGACTCTTGTGGTGCATGTCTGAAAAATATCCATAATTGTGTCAATGGTTTATCTATATATGTAAGTGTATGCATTATGTTTTGGACTATATGTGTGTGTTTTTGCTGGTATTGGTCGTGTGAAAGGGTGGCAAGCTGGCAGAATCGTTAGCACGTCGGACGAAGTATTTCGGTATTTGGTCTGCCGCAACGTTCTGAGATCAAATTCCGTCGAGGTCGACTTTGCCTTTCATCTTTTCGGGGTCGATAAATTAAGTACCAGTTACGCACTGGGGTCGATGTAATCGATTTAATACCTATGTCTGTCCTTGTTTGTCCTCTCTGTGTTTAGCCCCTTGTGGGTAGTAAAGAAATAGGTATTTCCTCTGCCGCTACGTTCTGAGTTCAAATTCCGTCGAGGTCGACTTTGCCTTTCATCTTTTCGGGGTCGATAAATTAAGTACCAGTTACGCACAGGGGTCGATATAATCGACTTAATCCGTTTGTCTGTCCTTGTTTGTCCTCTCTGTGTTTAGCCCCTTGTGGGTAGTAAAGAAATAGGTATTGGTCGTGTGAATATATGCGAGTTTGTGTAAATATATATATGTAAATATAAGTATATATATATATGTATATATATAACTATGTATATATGTATGTATATTATGTTTGAGTATATATATGTATATATATATATATATATATATATATATATATATATTTGTATGTATATATATAAGTATATGTATATGTGTGTGTGTATATATATATATATATATATATGTGTGTGTGTGTATATATATATATATATATAATTGTGTAAAAGCGTGTGTGCTTGTGTGTCTGTCCGTGTGTCGCTGTGTGTGTATGTATATACACCTCTGATGGTGATTTCTTTCTTATTTCTTCTCAATAGCTATATACGTATCCCTGTATCTGTATGTAGATATGTGTGTGTGTGTCTGTGAACGTGTGTGTGTGTGTGTATGTGTGTGTATGCAGCTGCACGTTGGTGCATGCATGCATTTATTATGCTGTTTCAATATGCATATGTGCGTGAATATGTTTGCAAATGTTCAAAGTGGAGCATAAACCCGCAGTTGTAAGCGACCTCACGGATTACAAGACTTGGCTGACAGTTTGGCGGGCTGGCGATTTACTTGTTGGCTGGTTTGGCGGTTGGTGATGACTTTCATACATATTAAGTCATTAATTTGTAATACATTTAAATCTCAGTGTTGTGTGTGTGTGTGAGTGCATAAGCACGTAACTGTGAGTAGTTATGTGTTAAAATAAAGATATGTATACAGGTGTTTATGTAATCATGTATGTGTGTTTGTGTCCGCATTTAAAGAAAGAGAGAGAGAGAGAGAGAAAGAGAGGGAGGGAAAGAGAGAGGCGAGTGAGAATGAGAGAGTTGTGAATATGTTATTATTATCATCATCATTATTATTATTATGAATATTATTATTATTATTATCATGAATATTATCATTATTATTATTATTATTATCATGAATATTATTATTATTATTATTATCATCATGAATATTATTATTATTATTATCATCATCATCATCATCATCATCATTATTATTATTATGAATATTATCATCATCATCATCATTATTATTATTATTATTATCATTGTTAGATTTTCGTTGTTATCACTGGAACTTTTACACGGACTTTTTCAAATGGACAAAACCCTTTGTAACTTTCGTCCTGTGTTTTGTCCCTTTATGTTTTAATTAATTTTTGTTAGCCTTTGTGGCCAATAAACGAACGAATTATCATCATTATTATCATTATTATTATTATTATTATTATCATTATTATTAGTGTTATTAAAATTAAAAGAAGAGTGCCATTGTTATCTAGTGAACGATATTTCGACATCTTCAACTGGTTCAAAAAATAATTTTGTCAATCTACTTCATTTTGGTAGATTGCCAAAATTATTTTTTGAACCAGTTGAAGATGGCACTCATCTTTTAATTATGACTCATATATCTTCAGGTGGAGTTACCTCAATCCTTTCTATATTTCTATACAAATGGAAAAATGAAAGAAAGATAAAGAAAAAAAGGGGCAAAAAAGGAAAGAAAACTCACAGCGACAATGTTCTTCTCAATACGTGTGGCGTACCCGTTAAAACAAGTCAGGGATGTCCTTTTTGGGTCATTCCAAGTGTTCCAATACTTATTGATATTGTAATCGTCTTAAGATGCTTCCTCATTCCGATTTCAATCAGCAAATTTTTTTATATATTCT
>NW_021828473.1:0-8294 GCF_006345805.1 Octopus sinensis
TACAGCATTCAGGTTTGTTTTTGACAACATATTTATCCTCTTCTTGACATTCTCCAATATGGAGTCCATAACTTTATTCTTGAGAACATTACTTCCGCCATCTTCAAGTACACCCAAGTAGCGATATCCGTTGATTCCATCGACAGTCTCACAGCATGATAAAGATTCCACATTAGATGCTGATTTTTCGGAATTCATCTCTAGGCCGACACTTTTAAAAAATCCATTAACAGCCTCCATCATTTTGACTAACACATCTTCTTTGAGGGCAACTATTTTCAGATCGTCAATAAAGAAGAAATGATTGGTGGAGTATGTCAACATATTGGGATCTTCCCGACTAATTTCGAGTTTGGGAAACATGGAGTTAAGCATCCTGCTTAGGGGATCCATCGCCATAACGAATAGCAGCGGGGGACAATGAATCTCCTTGGAGTATTCCCCGGCTTAACTTTACTTTCCCAATTCTTTTCCCATCGATATGTAAGTTTACTGTCCACTTCTTGACTATGTTCTTTACAAAGCTGACAATCCAATGTGGTATTCCAGAGCAATCCAATACGTGGAACAAGAACTCGTGATCAACTGAGTCAAATGCCTTCTTCACATCGACCCAAGCAGAATAGAGGCCATTTCCATACTCTTTATTTAAGCATTGGTTAATGAGGGCTTGCTCTTGGGCGCTTGACATTGCTTCCTCGTCCCAAGCTGATTATCTGCGATTAAGCCAAATGCCTCGATGAAATCGGCCAGTTTGGCATTAACACATTTGGTGACAAGTTTATACAAAGTTGGCATACACGTTATAGGGCGTAAGTCCTTCGGGGTCTCACACTCACTTTTTTAGGGATCAAGTAAGTTACGCCAGTGTAAAACCAGCTATCAGGCGTGTACTCTCCATTAATTATTCGGACTATCTCTTTACACAGAAACCCATGCAAAGAATCCATCTTCTTTAAGAAAAAGTTATACGTTCCATCGCATCCGCATGCCTTCCAGTCAGGTGCATATTTGAGCATATCCATAATAAATCACTTGTGAATTGAGGTCGCATGGTTTCACCGCCAGTACACCTCACACCCACAAAATCATAAACTACGGGCCCCATATTTTTCTTGCTCCAGACATCTTCCCAAAATGATAAGCACTCACCATCACCAAACCCATACAGGGTGGCTTCGTTGCTCGAAGATAAGTTTCGATAAAATCTTCTGCGGTTTAATTCAAAACACGCATTGTCTTTCCGGAAATTTTTCCTCGAGGAATGGATAGATATCTGTTTCTTTTTGATTCTAATTAGATCATTCAATAGAGTCTCAATTCTGGTTAGCTCCCCTTCTTAGACTTCTTATATCCGTAGCGGCAGAGAAACATCCATTGCCTTTTGCTTTTCTGCCTGAGGCAAGGTTTGTTTGGAGAAGGAACGAACTGTGTCAATTTCATCTGCTAATTTAGAGATTTTTCTTTCCGTGTTTTCCAACCATGTGCTCTGTGGTCTGGCTCTCGTAGTTAAGGCCAAATAAGCACACTGTGCAGCATATAGAATATCGGTAATTTGATTAATATCTTGGGGCGGATCATCTTTTGTAATATGATAAATTGCAGAATTTAATCCAGCCAGGATATCAGTTTTTACCATCCTTCGTTGCACCTTTGGAGTTGGCTTTCGAGAGTCTCTCTGAATAGACTGAACTTTCCCAATTTGGAATTTGAGTTCCTCTAGGCAATTTCTGAAACTGGAAATTTCTACGTCCACATCATCTTGCACTCTGGAAGAGTCGCATCTCCCTTGCACATTGTTATTCCGTCTAGCCATGCTCTTTAGTTGGCATAAACTGGAGCACTTTGCCGAGTACTTCTCATTGAACTTCTCCAGGACAAGGTTCCAACCACCTCTTGGCATCCTTCCAAGTCTTTGCTTCGCGCAAGGGCAATCTGAGACACCCATTCGCCTTCAGAGACACCATTGACATTTCCGATGATCGCAGAAAGAGAATGCAAGTTAGTTTTGGCAGCATCACCAACAAGATCTTCTTTAACACCATTAGCTCTTGTGGCATTGTGAGGTCCCATAGGCGACGGTCCTGTCTTTTTTAAGTTCTTTTTATTTGCAGGAAGGCCCGTAGGTTTCGTTTTCCTTAACTGCTTGGAAACGTACATGCACACACCACAACAACAATCCGTTTTTGTGACCAATAATAAAATGAAATAAAATAATGTTAGAAATATTAAAAAGTCAAATTATCCAAAATAGTCAATTCCTGCCTGATTGATGAGTGCAATGTGCTAGAGAGTGAGCCAAACAAACAAACAGGGACATCCCTGAACTCCTGGTTGTAGTCAAACCCCATCCCCACGATGAATCTGTCAGGAATACTGAACCCCACGACTATATATAGTCCAATAGTAGTACAGTCTGCAGGCATCGTCGGCTTGGCCAGTCGTTTAGAAATAAAAAAGGCGGTTTTGACAGAGAGGGGATCATACTCGGCCAGAACCTCCTTTAGCTTGGTTATAGTCCTCCCAGTATCCACAATGTCTTCAAGAATAAGAACATTCTAATTAATAATAATTTATATTTAATTAATTATTATTAAAATAATAATTTACATTCTGGCGAACACAGGATAACACCTGGGGGGAGAATACACTCACACTTCCGGTCGACTGGTCGTTCTGGTGGTAACATTTGTGATTAAACCAGATAACTGGCAGTCCTGATGAATTCCAAATGGAACCTCACATAGGATTCCTTCGAAGAGGAGAGATTGAGACGTTCCATAGCCTCAGTGACCTTCACAGTGAACTTGAATGCCCCTTTGAGAACACAGAGGAGAATGAGGGACTGTCCTTTATATATATTCCATATTTCATTGCTCATTCATTCTCATTATTATCCTACTGCATTAGTAGTGCTGTGTGCCTGTCCACTGCCTCCTCCTGTGGAATTAAAATGTCGTCTATGAAGGGGCGGTAGAATTCGGGCAATTCGAATTGGTCCGCGTTATTTCGCTCGTGGTCGTCAGGTATCTGTTTGTCACGTGCTAACACTAACCGTTATCATTCCACGTCACCAATTATATTTATTAGCATTTTTAAATTTAAAAAATAATAATTAATTTTTTTTTTTTTTTGTTAATTATTTTATTTAATAAGTTTTGAAAAGTTATTATATCGAAAGAGAAGAGATTGATTTGAGAAATCAATTGAGGAAGCCCGCTGCCTGTATGGAAAGCGAGTTCCCTCGGAGTATGGCTATTCCGATCCGTTGTCTTAGCCATACTCCTTCACGAGGATCATTCTTCTTTGTGGCGAGCATTCTTCCGAGTTCGCGCAAGAACTCGGCAGTCGCTGGGCCAACAGCTCCTGATGACTCAGCCGCAACAGGGGTGAATCTGTAGCGGTCCCCGAGGAAGGAATATTTTTTGGTTTTAAGGTTTTCCGCGATTGAGGCAGCTGCTCCAGGTGTCTGAACCGATTTAAGGAGATTCGTGCTTGAGTAAGTATCGACGCAAGTTGCGTCCCAGACCAAAGATCGTCCGGAGTTGAAAGGGAAAAGAGTCATCCCGTCAGGTCTCTTCCATCACCTCGATCGAGACCCACTGGTTCAAGCTGTGCTGGGAAGCCTGCAGCCTTCAGAGCTCTGACGATCACGTCGTTCAGAGCGGCGTGACGTGGTCCTCTTCCGGCGGATCTCCTGCAGGATAGCGGGTGCAATCCCTTCGCATCGACCGTTTTCCCGCAGCGGCATCGGTGCTCCTGGCAAACGTCTAGTCCAAGTCTTTGTCCACTTCCAATCCTCAAAGAATCGTCGTCCAAAAAAGTCCCGAGATTTGGGCAAGGGATTGCACCAAGCCATGCTCCGCTCCCTCCACTTGAGGCTGACACCAGGCAAGCAAGACGATGTTGATTTGCTTCTTTTTTAAGCCCTTCTGAAATTTTGGAGCAGACAATGTTATCCCAGTTCCTTTGTTTCGTTGTGTCTTCGGGGATTTTGAGTCCTGACCCGTTCCAATCCCGGCAAGCTTCATCAAATGACTCATTCCAGCGAAGTCCAATAGTGTGACGAAGGACTTGCCGTGTCAAATGGTTGCAGCTTGAGAGAGACGAAAGATATGCCGGGTACGCGACCTCCAGCGCCGATCTTAGACCGACACCCCCAAATCCAGAGGGAAGCTTACATTGCTTCCAACCGAGTTCGTCGAAGCGGACGTTGATTAGTGACTCAACAGTTTGTTTGAGAGATTTGTCTATCGAAAGTAGACTGTCGTCATGTTCGTGGCAGGGTGAACATCGCAGTAGGTATAGAAGCTTGGGTAGTCCGATGTTGTTTCTCATCAGGAAGAAGGATGTGTAAGAGTCGAGGCATGACAGTCTATTTGCGAGGCGAGATAATTCTTCATTTTTAGAAAGTAGATGGTTCCTGAGTTCGTCTTCACTGAGTGGACATCCAAGGAAATATAGTTTATCAACTGGCACAGTCGGGATCCCGGGAAGCAGTTCGTTGAAAAACTCCTTGATAGAGAGAAAGTCGGTGTTTGAGTATGAGACATTTATTAACTCTGATTTGTTAATATTGATGTCCAATCCCAAGTGTTTTAATGCGGGAAGTGCTTGACGTAAAGAGTTGTATGTTTCCTCGAATGATCCTCCAATTGTGGCATCGTCGAGATACCAGAGATTTAGTTGTGCGTCAATTGATCTCACAACATCATCAATTGTCAGGGCAAATAAGAGGGGTCCGAGCGGATCTCCCTGCTGGACACCAGTTTTTGATTTAATGATTTCATCATCAAAAACCAGAGACGTATCTTCTCCGTATGACAATTTAACAAGAGGGAAAAGCATGGGAGCCCTCTTCCAACACGTTTCCATAATGGAGTCTCTTCTGAGAGAATTGAATGCATTGGTTATGTCCAATTTGATTCCAATGCATTCGTTTGCAGTATTCTTCTGTGTGAAGAAACGCCTTGCTGCATGAACCGCTGCCTCACATCCGTTCTGGATACTAACACCCATTTGTTCTGGGAAGAACTCCGCACCGAGTGGGCGGCTCACGAGGGTCGAAGCAATCTTCGCTGCGAGTCTTCTGAAATAATTTCCGACCGCAATGGGGCGGATTCCTCCGTTGGGTTTTTTGAACGCGAGTAGCCTTGCGGAGAAGAGCAATTCTCTGGCATACTCCGGGATGTCGCCATTCACCATTTTCCTTATTAGGTCCGTGATCGATTTAACAAGACAGCGTCCTGCTTCCGAGGTGTAGGTGGACGTTAGGTCTTTGATATGGCCGGGGCGTAACCCATCCAAGCCTCCGCTGCTGCTAGCGGCAAAAGAAGCGATTCCGTGTCGCACTTCTGATTCGGTAATCATAATCTCTTGAGTTCCTTCAGGATTCGAGAACTTTACATAATCACTCGGTGCACTTGGGTGCTTCTGAATTAAGGTATTCAGGACCTCGGGGGTGCTATACAAATTAATTTAAAAAAAGTTTTGACGTGGTGCTTTCCCGCGTCCAAAAATGTCACTAAAAATGCCTGGAGTTATATATACAGTGAACAACAATAAAAACTGAACATGCTTTTTCTTATAAATTTACAATGAAAGATATTGCAAATATGGTTCAAATTTATTTTTAACATGGATCAAAGTATTTTAAATTTTTTAGTGTTTTTAATAAACCAAAATTCAAAACCAGAACAAACTGAACAAATTTAAAAATTAAACACTTAAGCATGTTAATATCATCTATATTTTTTAATTTTATAATATTTATCCATAAATCTTTTTAAAATATTGAGAATAAAGCAAAAACCGATTTTTTAAGACAAAAAATTCCGGACAAATGTCAAAAAATAAAATATCAGTAAGGAATATGCTTTCCTCTCGATTTATATAACTCTAAACTACGAGTTTTCATCGAATTTATTAATTTTCGAATAAAATCAGTTGGAATTTTATTCCAAATTTCTAATATTTTATCCTTTTGTTGATGTTTATTTTTGGTCGAGAATCACCAAAAGATTCCTCAGGACGATAATTATCAGAAGCTATTTAAATAAGTGTTCAACAAACAAAAAAGTCGGGTCTGGTTGACCATCGTTGCTCAATCGTCAATAAATATTTTAAATTAAAGAGGCTTGAAGTGAGTATGTCAATTTCAACTGTTTTAAATTTGCCAAAACATTTACAAAAAAGAATGGAAATCAGTAACAACTCAAAAAATAAGAATAATTATTTTCCATCAATTAGTTTGAGAACTCTGCCAAAGGCAATAGTCCTGCCCTCATCCCTGAGAATAATCCTCCCCAGAATGGGCAGGTCGGCAGCCACGGCCACACAGATGGGCTCCTCCACAGCCAAGACCACCTCACATCGACTGTCCGTCCTCAGGAAACGAGGATTCCTCACCTTCTCCTCCCCCATCTCCTGAGTACTCACCAGCCGTCGGAATGTCACCTGGTGAGTCACGTGGTGGATGTGCATCATGGCGGGAAAACCAGCACAAATTATATTCGACAGGTCCATTGTCACTATCTACACACTCTAATTGACACTACACCTCCACTTTGAAGTTCTTGGCCATTTTGACTGGATGTTCGGGGGGACACATCACAGAGCCCACTGAGATCTCCTAAATCACGTTTTTTAGTCACAACAAACATCTTCTGAGGCTCCCAGGATTCTCAGACGGATATTATAGCCTGGACTCGACTGCTCGACCTCAATCTCGTCCACCATCACTTGGGAGACCGTGACAGTCACCTTATTAAATTAAATATTAATTTTAATTAATTTTAATTATTATTATCAATATATTAATAATATACTTTGGCGGGAAGAATCATTAGTTTTTGTCCTGTGGTGACAGTCCCACACTCCAGTTTGCCAAAAACCATTGTCCCGATTATTATTGCCTTGTCGGCCACCAAAAACCTGACTGGGTGGTCAGGCCTTCGATCAATTGGCTCCAGACTGTCCAACAGACCCAGAAAAGTCCACTTTCTTTGCATTACTCGAGCAATCAGACCTAAACCAGGGACACACAGCCACAGGAGGCATTTCCTTAAGGAAAGACCCGTCAAACCCCGAGCAAGGCATAATAAAGCACTCAGACTTGGAGAATCCCAACTGTTTCAAAAAGGGCGCCAATTTCGCGCCACAGAATTTAAACCTTTGGCGGGAAAAGTGTGAAATTACCTTTGTTCAGCCCAGGTGACAGAGGGGTCATCCATTTTATTAATAAGGACAATAAGATATTTAATGCCAGAAGCGCGGGCAATGATGGCATGTTCCCGCGTCTGCCCGCCCTTGTCAAAGCCTGCCTCGAACTCCCCCGCCCTGGCCGAGATGACGAGTACTGCCACGTCTGCCTGGACCACCCCGTTGATCATGTTGGGGACATATGCCTTGTGGCCTGGAGCGTCCAATATAGTCACGTGCTTCTTGGGGGTTTTGAAGTAGGCACACCCCACTTCCACTGTCTTGCCTTTTTCCCGCTCTTCCGGGTTGGTGTCGAGAGCATAGGAGAGGTACCTCACACATTACAGTTGGGAGTACCACGACTCACGGTTTAGTTCCCGCGCTTCTGCCTCGTACTTCTCCAATGTTCTCTTGCTTATCATTCCTGTTAGGAGCATTAGGTTCCCGCCAATTGTCGATTTTCCCGCGTCCACGTGGCCAATGAAGATTATGTTTATGTTATCTTTTTTGCCCAAATCGGCTGTCTCTTCATTTGGTGGTGCTGGTTGATTATATATTAATATTTTACTGTCCTCGTGCTCCAGATCATACCCCACCATGTTGTATATTTATTTAATTTTTATATTAATTTAATTTGTTAAGTTTATTAAATATTATTTATAATATGTTAGTGGTGGTCTCGTGTCGTTCGTCACATCGCCTCACTATAGTGTATTCTGTTTTCTCAGTGTTAATTTTTAGGAGTGATTTTTCAAAAGTGTTGGCCAATTTGTCCATAGTACCTTCTAGTTGGCGGAACGACACGAGGAAAAATGGAGGCATACAAAGAAACTTGCTCAAAAGATTAAACAACATATGGTTGAGAGGCAAACAAATTTCTGCGTCTCTAAAAATCAAACTTTACAATATGTTCGTAAAACCAATCCTACTATACAACTCCTCCTCTTGGGCACTCAGGAAATGGAAAATCTCAATTCCTTCCACAGAATGCAGCTGAAATACATCCTAGGAATATTTTGGCCAAAACGGATTTCAAACAAGTGTTCTATCTCCTATATCGAAAGATTATTTGTTCAAGGCCCGACGAGAACATA
>NW_021828474.1:0-9057 GCF_006345805.1 Octopus sinensis
TTGTAATTAAGTCTGTTCAGTCCATTCTCCCGTATTAATTTGTGTGTGTGTGTGTGTCTGTTTATAATCCACTCAAAATTGTGGATGTCCACATGTATATCCAGTAAGCAGCGAAGTGCTACTGTATGATAACACAGGGTAGCCGATGCCCGGAGAGTCGCTTTGAAAAGCACCCGATAAGGTCATTACTGAGATATATATATATATATATATATATATATAAATGCACGCACACACGAATATATATATATATATATATATATATAAATGCATGCACACACGAATATATATATATATATATATATAGGTAAACAGTAAAAATAATTACAGACATGGACAAGAACATGAAACCACAGAGACGACACAAACCACAGGACGGGACATTCGAAGCCCTCAGTCATCAGTCAAGAAACCAGATCATCTTAGCAATTTCGGCTGATTAATCTTGAATTATATATATATATATATAAATGCATGCACACACGAATATATATATATATATATATATATATATAATATATATGCAGCACACACGCATGTATCGTGGTCAAACTTCGAAATCTGTCTACAAAGCTAAAAAAAAACACAGGTTCTACGTCTGGACTGAGTTATTCAGTCAGCTAATATACTTCCATTTTTGTTATCTACAGAAACCCTTGCTTTAATTATGCCTTCATATTTATTAACATATTTACATATTATATTATATTTATATATATATATATATATATACATACATCATACGTATTACATATATATATACATATTCGTATTACATACATATATACATATTCGTATTACATACATATATACATATTCGTATTACATACATATATACATATTATATATATATATATATACATACATATTACATATATATACATATACGTAGTACATACATATATACATATTACACATATACAGAGAATTACATATGTATTTATTATATATATATTATACACACACACACACACACATATATATGTAATATATATATACATATATATATATGTATATATGTATGTACATATACATATATATACATACATATATGTATGTACATATACATATATATACATACAAATATGTATGTACATATACATATATATACATACATATATGTATGTACATATATATACATACATATATGTATGTACATATACATATATATACATAAATATATGTATGTACATATATATACATACATAAATATATGTATGTACATATATATACATACATATATGTATGTACATATATATACATACATATATGTATGTACATATACATATATATACATAATATATTATACATAATATATATATTATATATACATATTATATACATACATATTACTATAACATAAATACATAGAATACATATATATATATAAATATATAGATTATATACATACATATTACATATATATACATACTGTATATAAATATATATATATTATATATATACATATATACATACATATATATATATATATATATTACATATATACATATTACACACATATGTATACGTTTCATATATATATATTAGTTGAAATTTATAGAAAAACAAAAGACGAAGACAGGCGTATGAAAAAGACTTTTACGTTTCGAGCCTACGCTCTTCAACAGTAATGAATAAGAGAAAATAAAGAGGGAATGAAAACAACTTGTAGATTTCAACGGTCCAGCATACATACATACATACATGCAAATGTCTGCATGTCTGTGTGTGTGCTTACAGAAAGATGTTCATTACTAATTCCTTCTTTGTTTTAGCCGTCACGCCCTAAGACCATTCTGGAGCAGCTACTACGTGTTGACAGCCATGACATCGACCAGCTAGCTGATTGCTGATCAGTTTTCCAAAATCGATTGTAAGCACTTCACATCAAACCACATTACATCCGTCATTATACTGATTATAATTTATATGCAGAAACCCTCCACCTCTCTCTCTCTCTCTCTCTTTATCCGTCACATACACACATACATACATACATACATACACACCAATGTCACCGCCATTGCTATGAGACCCTTTAAGATTGTAGAATATGTATATCATAAACATTAGTGGTTTCAAACTTTAATCCGGGTGGAATGGTGCTACTTAGAAAATAATCGATTAATTTAGTAAGTTTGTCTCAGCCAGTGAAGAAGCCGAAAGGCAGCAGCTGTACTATGTGCTAGAAACAGCAGCTACATACATTTATTAACTAAAAATTAAAAAAAGCAAATTACGAAAAAAACCTCGGTCAACACAGTCATATGTGTGGAGTGTGTGTGTACATAAATACGTATATATATATATATAGTTATATATCAATATATATATACATAGATATATATACATATATATGTATATACATATATATATATACATATATATGTATATACATAGATATATATACATATATATATATACACACATACATATATATATATACACACATACATATATACATACATACACACACATATATAGATACATACACACACCACACACTATACATACATACACACATATATATATAGATATATACATAGATACATACATACACAATACATACATACATACTATATACACATACATATATATTACACACACATACATATATATACATATATATTAATACACATACATATATATACATATATATATATACACATATACATATATATATATATATATATATACATATACATATATATACATACATAAACTAACCCTGTGCTTGAGGAGACCTACTGAGTCAAGTACATCAACATCATAAAATCAAATGGAAATTGTAGTTGTGATACCTGTGCCGGTGGCTCGTAAAGAGCACCATCCGAACGTGGATCATGCCAGCGCCGCCTTGACTGGCTTCCGTGCCAGTAAAAATCACCAACCGATCGTGGCCGTTGCCAACCTTTCCTGGCACCTGTGCCACGTAAAAAGTACCCACTACACTCACGGAAGGGCATCGAGCTGTAGAAACACTGCCAGATCAGACTGTAACCTGGTGCAGCCTCCTGGCTTCTCAGACCCCGGTCGAACCGTCCAACCCATGCTAGCATGGAAAACTGACGTTAAACGATGATGATGATGAAACATACATATATATACGTATATATACATATAAATATACGCATATGCATGAACATGTATATACATATACACATATATACTTTCATATAAATATATACATATATATAAAACATACATACCTACATATATATAATATATATAAACACCACACACCATATATATATATACAAACATATATAGATATACATACATATATATAGATATATATATATATATATACATATAAAGATACATTAAACACAAACATACATACGTATATACATATATAATAACATAACGTACATGTATACATACATATATAAACGTACATACAACATATATAAACGTACTACATACATACATAAACGTACATACATACATACATACTACATTCATATATATATACTATATATATATATATATATATATACAATATATATACATACATAAACTAACCCTGTGCTTGAGGAGACCTACTGAGTCACGTAATCAACATCATAAAATCAAATGGAAATTGTAGTTGTGATACCTGTGCCGGTGGTGGCTCGTAAAGAGCACCATCCGACGTGGATCATGCCAGCGCCGCCTTGACTGGCTTCCGTGCCAGTAAAATCACCAACCGATCGTGGCGTTGCCAACCTTTCCTGGCACCTGTGCCACGTAAAAAGTACCCACTACACTCGACGGAAGGGCATCGAGCTAGTAGAAACACTGCCAGATCAGACTGTAAACTGGTGCAGCCTCCTGGCTTCTCAGACCCCGGTCGAACCGTCCAACCCATGCTAGCATGGAAACTGACGTTAAACGATGATGATGATGAAACATCACAATATATATAGTATATATACATATAAATATACGCATATGCATGAACATGTATATACATATACACATATATACTTTCATATAAATATATACATATATATAAACATACATACCTACATATATATATATATATAAACACACACACACATCATATAATATATACAAACATATATATATATACATACATATATATACATATATATATATATATACATATAAAGATACATATAAACACAAACATACATACGTATATACATATATATACATAAACGTACATGTATACATACATATATAAACGTACATACATACATATATAAACGTACATACATACATACATAAACGTACATACATACATACATACATACATTCATATATATAATATATATAATATATATATATATATATATTGACATATAAGACATACATATATATACATACATGCATACACACACACACGAGTGAGTAGGCGGCACTCAACACATTTAGCAGGAGTTATTATTTAAAACAACTAACTCGGACTCGGCCTCATAGAATTTAGTTCCTAAGTTTGTTACAGGTAGCTAGCTAGCTAAATAATAATAATAATAATAATTATTATTATTATTATTATTATGATTATTATTATTGATCCCAGTGTTTTACTGGTACTTACTTTATCAACCCGGAAAGGGTGAAAGATAATAAATGTGTGTATGTGTGTGTGAAGATGTGATGAATTTGAATGCCACCGATCATATGCCTACTTCGGTCAAGACTGTGGCCTGCTATTAAAAAAACCAGAAGGGCAACTGGTGGGAAGGACTTATTTTGTCTACACCGGAAAGGATGACAGGCAAATTTAACCAAACTACAATGGAGAAGGATGCCCCTTCCGTGATCACTCGACCTGCTAGAAAGGGCAGTCAAATCTCCTCCCTCCCACCACCCAAATCACACAATAACTTCATAGTTAAATGGACGATGATGTTCCATCCATTCATCTTCTCTGCCCAATATTCCTAGGAGGGTAGGGTCCTCAGACACCTACTCAATAGGGTCCTATCAGAATCAACTGTCATCACACTTTTCGGTTGGATACCCAAGCGTGACCAAGTGAAACTATGCATTATTATCCAACAATCACATTCTTGGTCTACCCTTAAGGTCTCCTGCCGGTTCACTCCGCTCGAAGAATCCGTCTTATGATTCTTTCCTGCGACATTCTAATCGCATGTCGGTATTACTGGGGCTGCGAGCTGGCAGAAACGTTAGCACGCCGGGCGAAATGCTTAGCGGTATTTCGTCTGCGTTACGTTGTGAGTTCAAATTCCGCCGAGGTCGACTTTGCCTTTCATCCTTTCGGGGTCGATAAATTAAGTACCAGTTACGCACTGGGGTCGATATAATCGACATAATACCTATGTCTGTCCTTGTTTGTCCCCTCTAAGTTTAGCCCCTTGTGGGTAATAAAGAAATAGGTATTACTGGGGCTGTAACCTCTCAAAGCGGAAAAGCAGAAGCTCGATCTGGAGGGGACACCCCCATCTCTGAGCAACGCATCCTGTCGGGTAACGAACATTACACAAGAGATCCTCAACATGTAGTACTTCAAATGAAATGAAGACAGGAGAGTCATATTAGGAACGTCTTCAATTAATCATAATTCAGCTCGGTCTTTCAAGGCCGACCTGAAGTTAAATAACAATCACATTTGATATAACGAGGGAGTGAGTATGTGATATGCGATCATTCACTTTGCTAAATATAACAGCCAAATCTCGCGCAAATCAGACTCTTTGCCGTGATCATCCAACTCGATGGATAATGTATTAGTACATATAGTAAAATGCTAACTGAAACAAATAAAGACGGCGTAGTCAAGGATGGAACGACTTTTATTATACAGCCAGCTTAGGTCCAAACAACCACAGCAACCCTACCCTCTTAAAATAAAGAGCAAAATAATGACAGGCCCCACGCAGCATCGTCACAGCCACTGGTTAAAATCGGTAATAGAATAATAGAAAAGATTAAACTATACAGCCCTTCATATACGGGCAGGAAAAGGAAAAGAGGAAAAAAGAATACGGGGTGACTGAGGATTGAAATTTCCCGCTGATTAAAAAGTCTGGCGGGTTAAACAACAACATGTGGTTTCCCGCCTCTTCCCTCGTCCCACTTGCAACCGTCAAGAAATAACTTGGAGCCTTTGTTTGTATGGTCAGTTTTAATCGGTTGGCCAAGTCTGAGGTGGAAGAAGAAAACATCATTTATTAAAGGAGAAAAATAGAGAAATTTGCGGAGAGCAAAAATAATGAATGTAAGCAAAATTTGAAAGAAATCGATATAGAAAAATTGCTGAGTGCCTCTTTAATGCAGCGTGTGCGTGCAGTCACACACATCCACACAAATATCAAATTCTCTTTCTCTCCCACACACACTCACATATATGTATATATACACATACACACACACATATATATATATACACACATACACCACACACATATATATATATACACACATACACACACACATATATATATATACACACATACACACACACATATATATACACACATACACACACACATATATATATACACACATACACACACACATATATATATATACACACATACACATATATATATACACACATACACACACACATATATATATACACACATACACACACACATATATAATACACACATACACATATATATATATATACACATACACATATATATATATACACATACACATACACATATATATATATATATATATATACACATACATGTTTATAGATACATAATTCTAGCAGTTTCTGTTCGTATTAGCTCTGTTGTAGTAGTAGTAATAGTAGTAGTAGTGGTGGTAGTAGTAGTAATAGTAGTAGTAGTAGCAGCAACAGCTTAGTCCCACCTCTACCCCTGTTCGACCTTATCCTACGATCAAAGGGATTCCAATTATGAATTCCCGTTTTTTAAATTATTTTACAATGGCTGTTATTTCTAGCAACTTGTTGGTTTCTGTGTAATCTCTGACTGACCGGATAATGTAATCAAAGATCATCCACCAGCAACTTATATTCCGTCCTAATATCAACTACATAATCGAATATAGCCTCCTGGTTTCAAAAGAAAATGGAGTGATTCGAGGGAAATTTAGCTGTTATATTTAGCAAGTCCATCCCTTCGTTCATCGTTGTTCCGTTTCCAGTAACTTGTTAGATCGATATAATAGACGTGTGATTGCCTTAAAAATTTAATCTTGTTTATTTATTAACATATTTCTATAGGAAGAAAGAAGGGATAAAACACTAAAATTATAACAGATCACTTTATTGAGAACCCCCACCCCGCGAACTACCTCATGAAGGAAACCAAGAAAATGGGGTGGGGGAGAATTAAATAGCAAAATACGGAGGGAGAGTAACAGGTTGTACACCCCAGAATAAACGGCGGGTTCAGCCCCGCCTCGCGAACATTATTACAAACGCCTTGCCGCGGAGAATGGCCAGCGGCACTCGCTGCAACCGGCACCCCTACCTCGCAGGGCTCATTTGTCATAGGGGCCGCAGTTATCCCGATTTTGCGGAAGATATCAACAGTACGGGATCCGACAACAAGTGAGGTCTCGATGGCGACCGGCACAAACAGATGGCGACCAGTCAGGCCCCCCTGTATATTGGTTTATCTTCTTCAGCTTTGAGTTACGGGCGGCGATACCCAGGTTTGCGACCGGTGCTGTAAGTTTGGAACCGGGAAACGTGTTGCAGCACGTCGCGTTCTGGACTGGGGATCTGCTTCCCTTGTATGGGATGAGGGTTATATCGTTGGGGCGCTTACTATCTCCACGGTCAAGACCTACAGCTCCCAGTTGTGACGGAAAACCAGCTGCTTCGAGGACTCCTTCACATTACGTCATTCAGATCGGCGCATCTGGGGAACCTGCCCGTGCTATGGCTGTAGGATAATGGATGCAAATCGAATTCGTCGACTACAGCTCCGCGACAGCATTTGTGCGGCTAACACACACTACTTATTTTAGCGCCTTGTACTTATTTCATCGGTCACTTTTGTCGAACCACTAATTTACTAGAATGTAAACAAACACTGGTTTTTCAGGGGGTGGTGAGGGACAGACACAACACACACTTCTTTCAGATTCTGTCGACCGGATCAACACACAGCCCTGGGCTATAGTAGAAAACAGTCGCTTAAGGTACCACACAGGAGAACTGAACCGATGACTATTGCAGGGTGTAGCCAATCAAATCAACTTCAACACTTGAATGGTACATATGGGGTAACCCGGCGACAGCTAGGGCCGTTTTAACACCAGTGCAGGCCTCCAGGTATATCAATTCACTGAGTCCTATAGCGTTTATTGATTGATTGCGAGCCTCAACGTTTATAGATCAGAAATATGCCACTAGATCCGTGCGGCCCTGCCCATGTCTTAAAATGGCACCGGGCAGAATCGTCAGTGTTGAACAAACGATGCTCTGACGTGATTCAGTTATAAGCTCTTTTACGTCTGTGATTTCAAAATCCTACCAAGGTCCAACATCGTTGACACCCCTATATATTTTATTATTTTCATTCCTTCATTGCATATCAGTCCAAAGATTCCTGATCCGGGATGATAAAACATGAAACCCCCGGTAACTGTGAAACACTAAGTTTCCAATTCTTACCACACACACCACACACACACACACACATTGACAAACAGATAGATACATAGATAGATAGATAGATAGATAGATAGATAGATAGATAGATAGATAGATAGATAGATATAGATAGATAGATAGATATGTTTCTTTATTAGCCACACAGGGCGACACACAGACAGGACAAAATTACAAGGTAGAGCTTTTCTTTTGGGGGTAAAAGAAGGGGGTTTGGTTTTCGATCAAAAGGGATCGTAAATGGAAAGAAAGAGGACAAAATAAGGGGGGATATAATTAAAAAAAAAAGGTGGGGGGGAAGGAAAAAAAATTTGATCAATAGGGATCGTTATCACAGAAATGTCAATATGAAGTGTAAAGGGGAGGACAGGTGAGGTTTACCCGTGGAAAGAAAAGCCTACGGAAAAGACCACGGTAACCTCGGTCAATGAAGTCATATGTTATATTTCTTTTTTTTTAGATAGATAGATAGATAGATA
>NW_021828475.1:0-8171 GCF_006345805.1 Octopus sinensis
TAGACATTTTCTAATGTCGAGAAGAAAATAACAGAAAGGAAATGGGGTCGAAACTGCCCCTAGGGGCGAATTCCTCCCTTGGAAAAGCACTCAAATGAAAGTTGGTTGCCTTACACACCTTATTTGCAAAAATCTACACAAAAATTGGCCTATAAATAGTCAAAATAAATGATTACCTTCGGAGCTGAAACGACATCACATCCGTCAAAGATAGATAGATAGATAGATAGATAGACAGAGAGATGGATAGATAGATAGGTAGATAGATAGATAGATAGATAGATAGATAGATGGTAGATAGATAGATAGATAGATAGATAGATAGATAGATAGATAGATAGATAGATAGATAGATAGATAGATAGAGACATAAAGAGACAAACAGACGGAAAGAGAACGATAGATAGATAGAGATACAGACAGAGACGATTGAGAGATTGATAAATAGATAGAAAGACAAGAAGACAGATAGATAAATAGATAGGCAGATAGATAGACAGAAAGACCGATAAATAGATAGAGAGATAGATTGATAGACAGAAAGACCGATAAATAGATAGAGAGATAGATTGATAGATAGATAGATAGACAGATAGATATATAGATAGATAGACAGATAGATAGATAGATAGGTAGATAGATAGATTGATAGATTGATAGATAGATAGATAGATAGATAGATAGATAGATAGACAGACAGATAGATAAATAGATAGATAGATAGATAGGTAGATAGATAGATTGATAGATAGATAGATAGATAGATAGATAGATAGACAGATAAATGGATGGATGGATGGATGGATGGATTGATGGAGAAAGAGCGATTAATTTTCCATTCCAATCACTTTCTCTTGGAAGCAACAATTTGATGAGATAAGGTGTGGTGTGTTGTGGGGTGGTGTGGTGATGATGGTGGTGCTGTGGTGTCGGTGGTGGTGTTGTCAGTGTTGTCAGTGGCAGGGAGAAAATTAGGTGTGAACCATAATAGAATTCAGGAATCACGTAATAGATCTTCGGTGTTTACTTTGGTCTGTTTTATTCTCTATCTCTGTCTCTTCTTCTCTCGCACACACAGACATATACACAGCTACACAGCTACCCCACCCCACTCAACACAACTACCATACGCGTATATACATATATATATATATGTATATATATGTGTATATATATATGTGTTGTGTGTTGTATATATGTGTGTGTGTATATATATATGTATATATATATATGTGTATATATATATGTATATATATATATGTATATATATATATATATATGTAAATATATATATGTATATAGATATATATATATATATATATATATATATTATATATAATGTATATATATATATATGTATATATTATATATGTATAATATATGATATATATATATGTTATATATATGTAAATATATTATATATATATAATATGTATATATATGTATATATGTATGTATATATATATACATATATACATACTCACTTATATACACACTATAAGAACCACAGAACTCTCTCACACGCGATTTGATAAGATGTCCTTTTTCCGTGATTTTCATTGGGTTTGTTTGAAAGAAGATTCCCGTCACCATACGTACACACGCAAGCACTATTTAGACGTCGGAAGGTGTAAGGTCGAGAGTTATGTAGGCTTATTGTTAATGGTCTCTGGTACCAACCAACTTTATTACATTCGCGTACATCGATATACGAATCTCTGTGAACGGATTTGTTATGTAGAGAGGATTTACGTGTCTTGTAACAAATGTATACAGGCGAAACCTAGAGGCATTTGAGGCTAGGAAAGGCCGACTAGAGCTGGCCTTTCTTATCCTTCTTAGTCGATGTAGAATTTTAAGAATTCGGGTTAAAAATTACCGTATTCAATGGCAAATATGGCGTACTTTTTTTTCTCCCCCAAATAATGTCTCCCCACCTTTCCTCCCTGCCTCACCGGGTCCTATACGGAAAGTCGGGCCATATTACATGCTGCTATGTTCAAAAGATCCTTTCCTGAATATACGCTGGTGAAATTGGAATATGTCTAGTAAACTAGTTCGTCGTCTTTTATGTCACGAAGTACGTGCTAACGTTTCTCGTTTCTTTACTGCCCACAAGGGGCTACACACAGAGGGGACAAACAATTGGAATATGTCTAGTAAACTAGTTCGTCGTCTTTTATGTCACGAAGTACGTGCTAACGTTTCTTGTTTCTTTACTGCCCACAAGGGGCTACACACAGAGGGGACAAACAATTGGAATATGTCTAGTAAACTAGTTCGTCGTCTTTTAGGTCACGAAGTACGTGCTAACGTTTCTTGTTTTCTTACTGCCCACAAGGGGCTACACACAGGGGGGACAAACAATTGGAATATGTCTAGTAAACTAGTTCGTCGTCTTTTATGTCACGAAGTACGTGCTAACGTTTCTTGTTTCTTTACTGCCCACAAGGGGCTACACACAGAGGGGACAAACAATTGGAATATGTCTAGTAAACTAGTTCGTCGTCTTTTATGTCACGAAGTACGTGCTAACGTTTCTTGTTTCTTTACTGCCCACAAGGGGCTACACACAGAGGGGACAAACAATTGGAATATGTCTAGTAAACTAGTTCGTCGTCTTTTATGTCACGAAGTACGTGCTAACGTTTCTTGTTTCTTTACTGCCCACAAGGGGCTACACACAGGGGGGACAAACAAGGACAGACAAACGGATTAAGTCGATTATATCGACCCCAATGCGTAACTGGTACTTATTTAATCGACCCCGAAAAGATGAAAGGCAAAGTCGACCTCGGCGGAATTTGAACTCAGAACGTAACGGCAGACGAAATACCGCTAAGCATTTCGCCCGGCGTGCTAACGTTTCTGCCAACTCGCCGCTTTACTATCACTGAACATTGACAAACAACAGGTCAACTGTATCTATTACCTAATATCGACAAACAACGAGCCAGCTGTAGCTATAGCCAAATTTGACAGACAGCCAGTGAACTGAAGCTATAATAAAATATTGACAAACAATAGGTCGACTATAGCTACCTAAGATCATTGACAGACAACAAACCAATTGTAGCTGTTACCGAATATTGACAAGCAATAAGTCAACAGTACCTATCACCGAATATTGACAGAAAACAAGCAAACTGTTGCTACTGACAGACAGAGGTCAACTGAAGTTATCTACGAACATTGACAGACAATAGGTTAATTGCAAATTATATTGACAGATATGAAACCAATAGGTCAACTGTTACTGCCACCGAATCTTGGTAGACATGTCAACAGTAGCTACCACGCAATATTGACAGTCCACCGGTGAATTGTAGCTACCAGCGAATATTGACAGGTAATAGGTCAACGGTAGTAACTACCGAATATTGATAAGTAACCAGAGAACTGTAGCTACCACCGAATATTGACAGGGATGTGGAAGCACTTCGTCGGTTACGACGATGAGGGTTCCGGTTGATCCGAATCAACGGAACAGCCTGCTCGTGAAATTAACGTGTAAGTGGCTGAGCACTCCACAGACACGTGTACCCTTAACGTAGTTCTCGGGGATATTCAGCGTGACACAGAGAGTGACAAGGCCGGCCCTTTGAGTGAGAGAAAGTTGTGGTGAAAGAGTACAGCAGGGATCACCACCATCCCCTGCTGGAGCCTCGTGGAGCTTTTAGGTGTTTTCGCTCAATAAACACTCACAACACCCGGTCTGGGAATCGAAACCGCGAACCTATGACCGCGAGTCCGCTGCCCTAACCACTGTTTTATTGCTTCTCTGCTTCTCTCGTTTTAATGTCTCTTATTCATTATACTTCTCTCTCTCTCTGTTTATGCGAATGAGTGTTTTAGTCGATCATGTTTAATTAGTAAATCGTAAGCTGTCTGTCTGTCTGTCTCTCTGATTATCTCTCTCTGTATGTATTTATTTCTGCGCGCACGTTTGCCTCCAGTGCCAAAATATATACTTTTGCCAAAGCAAACTGAATGCCCAGCAAACCGTGCTAAATCACCAGTATTCAAACAGCTGCACCCGATCGCCTCATTCTGTAGAAAGAGAATAGAGGAGTGCTTTGAACAATGTCGAATGCAGCAGAATCACAATGGCTAATTCCATTTGGCTCTTCCAATATTATTCTTCAATCAACTAAAGGATTGGCATTTCTGAACAATGTCTCTTCTCGGATCTTAAAATAAAATGGTTTCAATTTATCTCTAAATGGCTCAGATTTGAAAGTAAAGTGCATATTTTATGTGCAACAGGTTATGCAAAAAATGTGTTATGTTCCTGAAATATGGAAGGTGGGTTATTAATATTGACGTTGTTACTAATGTAGTTGTTCTTCTTGTTATTGAGTAGCAACTCATTAATTCTTATTTCTTTACTACCCACAAGGGGCTAAACACACAGAGGGAACAGACAAGGACAGACAAACGGATTAAGTCGATTATATCGACCCCAATGAGTAACTGGTACTTATTTAATCGACTCCGAAAGGATGAAAGGCAAAACCGACCTCGGCGGAATTTGAACTAAAAACGTAGCGGCAGACAAAATACCCATTTCTTTACTGCCCACAAGGGGCTAAACACAGAGGGGAGAAAGAAGGACAGACAAACGGATTAAGTCGATTACATCGGCCCCAGTGAGTAACTTGTACTTATTTAATCGACCCTGAAATGATGAAAGGAAAAACCAACCTCGGCGGAATTTGAAATTCAGAACGTAGCGGCAGACAAAATACCTAATTCTTTACTGTCCACAAGGGGCTATACACAGAGTGGAGAAACAAGGACAGACAAACGGATTAAGTCGATTATATCGACCCCAGTGCGAAAATGGTACTTATTTAATCGACCCGAAGGATGAAGGCAAAGTCGACCTCGGCGGAATTTGACTCTCAGACGTGACGGCAGACGAAATACCGCAAAGCATTTCGCCCGAGTGCTAACCTTTCTGCCAGCTCACCAATTCTGCTGGAACGTTTCAGCAACACATCAATTCTGCTGGAACAGATATTGAGAACTTAAGTTGCTGATCAAATATTTGGGTGTTGCCTACAGACCTGGCTGAGTGTTGAGATAAATGAGTACTGATTAGCAAAATGCATAGCAGCATTTCGTCCTTCATTACGTTCTGAGTTCAAACTCCGTCAAGATCGACTTTGCCCTTCATCCTTTCGGAGTCGATAAAAAGAGTACCAGCTGGGTACAGGGGTCGATGTAATCGACTAGCCACTTCCCCTGAAATTGTTAGCCTTGTGTCAAAATTTGAAACCAATAATTGTAAGGACATATTGGAAGAATCGTTAGAGAATCTAGGTAGAACGTATTGTGGGAATTAGTATGATCCAGTTATCTTTTATCCGTTTCAGTCATTAGACTGTGGCCATGCTGGGGCTCTGCCTTGAACTTTTAACCAAATGAATCGACCCCAGTACTTATTTTTCAAGCCTGGTACTTATTCTATCGGTCTTTTGCCAAACCGCTAAGTTACGGCGACGTAAGCACACCAACACCAGTGGCGATGGGGGACAAACACAGACACACACTTATAGATATATATATACATATATACACGACGGGCTTCTTTCAATGTCTGTCTTCAAAATCCACTCACAAGGCTTTGGTCGGCCCGAGGCTATAGGAGAAGACGCTCACCCAAGATGCCACGCAGTGGGACTGAATCCGGAACCACGTGGCTGGGAAGCAAGGTTCTTACCACACAGCCGCACGTTCCAAGTTCACATGCCATTGAGGTCAATTTTACTTTTCATATTTCTAGGACCTATAAAATAAGGCACCAGACAATTGCTTTTAGCCGCAAATTTGTGGACTTGTGTCTCCGCCCGAAATCTTTATTACTAATGACAAAGGCGTTGTTGAATGGCAGAATTATCGGGAATGTTGTACAAAATGCTTTGTAGTATAGAGTTGTGACCCCTTACGATGTAAGAAAAGATTATTTTCAATGATGCTGGTATAACTTTTCAACCAGTGAGCCTAATCTATTCTGGTTTGTAAAATACGAAATCCATATTTTGAGTTGTTAAAAAAAATATTCATTGTGGTGGCGTATAGTTAGTTAGTAAATTTTTTGGCTCAAAAAGCAAAAAAGCAAGGCCATGAAGGGGGACATGGAGTTATGTACAGGGTGGTGTTCATGTAAAGAGTTCAGGCCACTTGTGGTCAAGGGAGACTTTGAACCGAGCGGTCGTCGGCATCTTCACCATCTCGTCCGGCAGCTTATTCCACGGATCCGCAACCCGGACGGAGAAAGCCCCTCTCCTTCGATTGAGATGAAATCGTCGCAGATAGAGCTTTTCGGAGTGACCCCGCAGCCGACGCTCTGGAGCAGGAGTGAAGAACAGCTCTTTCGAGAGGTTACACTTTCCTCCGCTTATGATGTTTGTGACCAAGAATGAGATCACCACGGCGTCGTCGTTTTTCTAGAGAATAAAAGTCGAGCGTCTTCAGCCTTTCTTCATAAGACAAATTCATCAGATGCAGACGACAGGTTATGTAAGCTGTTTGTTTGCAATGAGTTATTCAAATAATTAATTGGGATAAACAGTTTACACAACCGGTAGTCTGTCTAATGAAACGGTATGCGTCATAATTACGAAATTATTTTAACGTGTCATAATATAGATTTCGTACACTTTGGAATGGATGTAGTGCAAATCTAATTTTCCCATTCCTTTCATTAAACCACACACTTATGTATGTATGTATGTATGTATGTATGTATGTATGTATGTATGTATGTATGTATGTATGTATGTATGTTCGTTCTCCTTTAAACCAAAAAAGAGGAATAAGGACTTGCTGAAGGCTTCCTTAAGAGATGCTTGCATCTCTCCTGACACATGGGAAGGCATAGTTATTGATCGTAGCAGGTGGAGAGGGATGTCAGGAAGAGCATCGCTGTTACACTTCCAGATGGGAGGGGTCTTCCTATGATGTTGACATGCAGTGTCTGTGCAAGACCCTGCCTCAGTAAAGCTGGACTCAAGAGTCATCTTCGTATCATAAAGCGAGAACAGAGGAGTGACAACCTGGCCACTGGTGGTGGTGTTCACGCCATACTAATCATATCTGCCGGGCATGTGGAAGAGTGTAATTCGGCAGGAGAGACTTAAACGACATGCAAAGGTACATGAGCCAGTTACCAACTACAACACGGCTATTACCGTAAAGATTTTAGTTGCCAATTCGTACAAGACATTGTAGATCTTTGGCTGGGTTAAAAGTCACATTCGATCATAGCACCAGTAACAGTTAAGCTTTGTGCAATGGCCATACTCGATAACGAGGGGGCAGCCATAATAATTATATTAATGTATGTATGTATGCATGTATGTATGTATGTATGTATGTATGTATGTATGTATGTATGTATGTATGTATGTATGTATGTCTCTTCTATCTTTTAATTATATAAAGCTTCCACTGAGAAGGGGGCCGTTTTCCAACAGGGATACAAGGCTCCATCTTTGAGATATAGTTAACACAAATTCACGTTTGGAACTTGAGAAAAAGTCTTGCATATTTTTACTGTTCCGCTCACAGATTGCACTTGTAATGAAAATTCCAGTTTATCCAGATTCTCCTTTAAGCATTTACTAAAAAAAACCTAGAGCACCAATTATTGTCGGTGTGAATATGAATTCATAGTCTGGATATATAAGCTGGAGGTTTCGAAGCAGCTATCCATAGATATCATCTTTTTCTTTGATTTTCAAAGAAATATTTATATCTGCAGGGCAGCCGACCTCTATGAAGGCACATACCTTTACCCCTCTATCCCAAATAACAATATCTGGCCTGTTATATTTACATCTTGACAGAAGTTTTGATAGGAATATTCCACCAGTATTCTTTGAGATGGTGTTTATGAATGTATTCCATAACAGGGATTTTTAAAGTTTATTTCAGGACAGTCTTTTTTGCAGGTGACATTGTAAATTGTTTTAGCAACACCATCGTGCAGCATAGGGAGGTAGTACCGTGACGATATGTTAGAACAGCTGCTAATCATATGCGTGATGTCCTCTACAGAAACATGACATAGCTTACACATGCGACTGCACCTTGGGATTACAAGAGCGTCTTTGTCCTTCTTGTTCACCAGGTACCTTGTAGCAATCTCCTGTTCCTGGATTGCA
>NW_021828476.1:0-2500 GCF_006345805.1 Octopus sinensis
ATTTTCTGTATGTATGTTATGTGTTTGTAAGTCCTGGCGTTTTTGTTATGTATTTGTCTGAATAGTTTTTTATCATGCTAATGCACCTGCTGTGATAGGAATGGTTTCTGTTTTTAGATTCCACATTCTGGTTACCTCATTTCCAGGTCTTTGTATTTTGAAAGTTTCTCCATTTCTTTTAGGAACACGTTGTCATCTGCCGCTATTGATACATCAATTAGAAAGCATTTTTTTTTCATTATTATTATTATTATTATTATTATTATTATTATTATTATTATTATTAATTATTATTATTATTATATTATTATTTATTATTATTATTATTATTATTATTATTATTATTATTATATTATTATTATTATTATTATTATATTATTATTATTATATTATTATATTATTATTATTATTATTATTATTATTATGATTATTCAGTAGTTTTTTTTTATAGCGTGCTTTCACTTCACTACCGAGGCAGCTTGTGTGCCTTGGTATGTTGCTGTGATTTGTTTCTGTGATGACTATGATGGTTATTGTATGAAAAGTGTTCTGCGTAGGATGTGTGCAGTGCCTAGTGTGCAATTTTCTGTAGGTTATATGTGTTTGTAAGTCCTGGCGTTTTTGTTATTTTTTGTATTTGTATGAATAGGTTTTATCAGGCCTAATGCACCTGCTGTGATAGGAATTGTTCTGTTTGTAGATGTAGATCTACATTCTGGTTACCTCTATTTCCAGGTCTTTGTATTTTGAAAGTTTCTCCATTTCTTTTAGAGACACGTTGTCATCTGCCGGTATTGATACACGTTGTCATCTGCCGGTATTGATTCATCTGCCAGTATTGATTTATTATTATTATTATTATTATTGATTTATTATTATTATTATTATTATTATTATTATTATTATTATTATTATTATTATTATTATTATTATTATTATTATTCAGTAGTTTTATTTTTATAGCGTGCTTTCACTTCACTACCGAGCGCAGCTCTGTGTGCCTTGGGTATGTGCTGTGATTTGTTGTGATGCTCTGATGGTTATTGTATGGAAAGTGTTCTGCGTAGGATGTGTGCAGTGCCTAGTAGTGCAATTTTCTGTATTTATATGTGTTTGTAAGTCCTGGTGTTTTTGTTATGTATTTGTCTGAAACAATATTATATTATTATCATTATTATTATTTATATGTTATTATTATTATTATTATTATTAATTATTATATGATTATTATTATTATTATTATTATTATAACGGCGACAAGCTGACAGAACCTCAGCACGCCGGGCGAAATGCTTAGCGGTATTTCGTCTGTCTTTTACTTTCCGAGTTCAAATTCCATCGATGTCGACTTTGCCTCTCGTTCGTTCGGGCTCGATAAATTAAGTACCTGTTGCGTACTGGGTCGATCTGATCGACTGGACTCCTCATCAAAAATTCATGGCCTTGTGCCTAGAGTAGAAAAGATTCTTCTTCTTCTTCTTCTTCTTCTTCTTCTTCTTCTTCTTCTTCTTCTTCTTCTTCTTCTTCTTCTTCTTCTTCTTCTTCATATATTTACATACATGTTTATGCATGAACATACATGCATATATATATTTTTATATATAAGTATCTGTATACATATGTTTGCGCGCACGCGAACGAGTCTGTGTGTGTATACAAATATATATAGATATTTGTATGTATAGCTGCAAACAGGTAGGTATAAATGAACACTATTATAGAAAGAAACAGACGTAAAATATAAAAAAAATCATTAGAAATGCTAATCAAATGTTAAAATAGTATCAATGGGTTTGCAGAAAACACCCCAGAGGGTGTTCTTTCTGCTAGTCTTAATAATGCCAGTGATGATGATAAGGATAATGATGACGTCAACAACGAGAAACTGCTGCTAATGTTAATGTAGGCAACAGTGATGGTCGTGAGAATTATCATAATTTTAATAATTTCTTTTATTGGCACAGGACCTAATATTTTGAAAGGGAGTCTAGTCGATCACATTGACCCTAGCGCTCTACAGGTACTTATTTTATTGACACCTCAAAAGGATGAAAAGCAAAGTCGACCTCGGTGGAATTTAAATTCACTACGTAAAGACGGACGAAATACCATTAAGCATTTTGTCTGGGGTGCAAATGATTTTTATTTCTTTATTGCTCACAAGGAGCGAAACATAGAGGGGACTAACAAGGACAAACAAAGGGATTAAGTCGATTACATTGACCCTAGTACTTAATTTATCGACCCCGAAAGGATGAAAGGCAAAGTCGTCCTCGGCGGAATTTTGACTCAGATCGTAACGGCAGACGAAATACCTATTTCTTTACTACCCACAAGGGGCTAAAATCAGAGAGGACAAACAAGGACAGACAAAAGGATTAAGTTGATTACATCGACCCCAGTGCGTAACTGGTACTTAATTTATCGACCCCGAAAGGATGAAAGGCAATGTCGACCTCGGCGGAATTTGAACTCAGAACGTAACGGCAGACGAGATACC
>NW_021828476.1:5000-8224 GCF_006345805.1 Octopus sinensis
GGATGTTGTCTTGAGGTTTGGTTGCAACACATTTCCTCCAATCACAAGGATCTTTCTGAAGATTCTCATTGAATACAGGATTGCACTTTTATGCGGGTCGATAGTGCGACACCTAATTCCAGTACTCTTCAGACACTTAGGCAGCTGCTTCTGGTTCGTGCCCATTCCACTCTTCTGCTACTTTAAATGGACACAATTGGCTAACATCCCAATGCACTCTCTTACCGACACAGTCATGCCTGTACATATATTTTTATGCAAAAACTTACTGCAAACGTTGACGGGATGGTTAATACTTTCGTTTCTTTTTCCATAGATTTAGCGTTTGCTGTATGATTTCTTTTTATCAATCTTTGTCAAATTCGTTCTTATAGCTTGTTCATAAATGGCTGTAAATAGCAATTAGGTTTCTCTCGCTTCAGGTTTCCATCTGTCAGCCACTGCTAGCGTTCTTTACTTCCAACATCTTCGGTCAGTTACATGAGTTCCGTATGAAATTCACTTCTCAGAGCTCTCAATTTCATTTACTCCGGCTAATTCTGTAAGAGCGGACAATAACCTGTTGTCAAGGCTCTCACATGGTCTCTTTCTACGATACTTAACACCCAAGTACCAATCTCAAAATTCTCGCTCTCCCTAATAAAGAGGTTTTCTGAGCTTGTTCTACCCTTATGTCAATCCCAATATCTCCAACAAGATTTCTTTGTTATTAATAGTTCTACTACTCCCACAACTACTTGGATGACAGTTCTTTTCTTCATTCATGCAATCTCACCTTTTAGAAGTTTGTACTTATCAGTCTTTTTCATTTCTTTCTCATCCACTTGTACATCCCCAGGTATGGCAATGTCTACGATCTTGGTTTCCTTCATCATTTTGTCAACTACAACAATATCTTGCTTCCGAACATCAATCGCTGAATCACACTCGATTGTAAAATCATCAGAGATCTTATACTCATTATTCTCGGTGACGCCTTCTGGATTATGTTCATATCATTTCAATGTCCCTTGTACACTGTACTTCTCACATGGTCTCCAATGAACATACTTGACTTCTTTACCTCTTTTTGTATTCTTCTTGAGCCAAATTTCTACTCTCAGTCACAATTTGTGAAACTGTTTCGTTTTTGCTGTCGCACATTATACAAAAAGGCAATTCACTATTATCTTTTTGGAACTTCGTTTAACTAGTTCTCAGAGCTTGTTCCTGAACGTTGCATATCAATCCTTCAACGCATACTTTCAGATCATTTTTCCTTACCCATCTCCAGGCAATGTTCTTCTCTTTCCTTTCTATTTTTCTGAGGCATTGTCCGTGTCGCTTTCATTTTCCAGTTGTTCAGCCTTTGTTCTCCATCTTGTTTTTTAATGCTTTTGGGTGTATTGCATTTTCACTTAATATCGTGTTGCCATTTCTAAGAGCAACAACCAAAGTTTCAGTCTGCTGTTTGACGTACCATCCCAGACTGTTTTCCCTATTGGCAACAAAGATCTTATATCCTACGAGACCGCTTCATCCTTTGTTTCTAGGCACATACAGTCTACCGAGATCGCTTTAAGGGTGCAGTTACTTGATAATTGTCATCCCTTTCCTGGTTTTTCTATCCATTTCCCCAAGCTCGTTCTTTGTCCATCTAACAATATGTGTACCATATCACATTAAAGAGATAGCCCATGTATCCATTGCCCTGATCTTGTTCTTTCCATTGAGTCTACTCTCCATAATTAATTCGGTTCTACTAAGGTGTTCTCACCTAAAGATATCCTTCAACTCATTCTCCTTAATTTTGTTGTACTACAAAATACCCAGCTACTTATATCCGTCCAACACATTCTCATGCCGTTGGGTATTTCTGCAACATCAAATGAGAATGTTTTACTTTTTTAATGATAAGCATGCTACACATTTTAATACCAAATTCCATTCCGATATCCTTACTGAATATCTGTACTATTGAAACCTGACTAATTATTTCACATTCACTCTCTTCGAAGTCATCCATTTTTTAAGATGTACCCCGATGTCACTTACCAAGTATCTGCGTGAGGAGTACCATACAAATCACAGAGAGCAATGTGAAGTGTGCCTCCCTTGGTATTAACCTTCGCCAGAAAGTCTCCCCATGATGTTAACTCTCTATTCCAGTTCTTCATTGATCTGACAAAATGTAAAATGTTCTTAGAAACCTTTACCAACTAAAGACTTTCTAAAACTCAGTAAGTCTTCCTCTGCAGTGCACTTTCCAGGAAGTCATCCCCTCCTTCCCTTCCTCGGATCTTTCCAGGATTACCTCCCTTCTTCCACTTCTCCCCTCCACGGAACCTTCCAGGAAATTACCCCTTCCTACAGCCCCTCCTCGGGACTTTCCAGGAAGTCTGCCTCTTCCCTCCCTCGGAATTTTCCAGGATGTCCCCTCTGCCTCCACTTCCGCGGAAATTTCCAAGAAGTCCTTCCATCCTCTGGGTCTTTCCAGGTTATCTTGTCCCTGATCTCTGACTTTTCCAGGTAATCTCGTTCCCAACATCGGAACTTTACTCCTTCCTCCACCTAGGATCTTTCCAGCAAGTCCTCCTCTGCACTGCACTTTCCAGGAAGTCTCACCCTCCTTCCCTCCTCGGAACTTTCCCGGAAGTCCTTCCCTTCCCCATAAGTCTCCAGGAAGTCATATCCTCCTCCTTTCTTGATCTTACAACCATTTCCAGAGATTAGCTCATTTAATATTGATATCTCCCTTCGCAATGATTCTATCTCAATTTCAATTCTACTCCTCCAGTTTGATTTTCTTTTCGAATTTGGTATTGCTGGCTTTTTGGGTGTTAAACAACGTCTTTCGATTACCTGAGCAACAGAGTAAATAATTTCATTTAACTTATTAATATCGGGTTTAAGTTGATGTATGATTTCTTGTGTAACGCAGTTGCCAATTTTTATTTGTGTTTTATGTTGGTGTGCATCTGAGAGTTTATGGAGTGGTTCCCTATCATTCATATTTGTATGCCCTACAACAGCAAGCTCATTCAGAACTTCCTGCTTCATTTCAATGATAGATTTTCTGAGTTGTTCAGCATATAAGTGGTTTTCAAATTCTGTTTCGATATCATTTTCCTGGCTGTTTTTTCTAGGGTCATTATATTTTCCTTTTTCTTCAGGCTCTTGAGTGGTTTCGGCAGATGGTCGCCTTTCAGTCAATGTTTGTGGTCCAATATTCCTCTCCTCTGCTT
>NW_021828477.1:0-8074 GCF_006345805.1 Octopus sinensis
TGCTGCAAAAGAACAAACTGCAGTATAAGATGAACCGAGTTAGTAAAAGTTTTTATATTTCATTTCACTAAATTTATCAAGCTTCTGTGTATCTAGCACATACTTCGCCTTTTAATGTTTTATATGAATATATATGGCCTGTGCTAGAACACCGGCGATAATAATTAATTTTATTTTATCGCATTTTGACTTTGTTTATATATAAATAAATATATATATATATATCTATATCTATATCTATATATATATCTATATATATATTAGATATATATATATATATATATATATATATATATATATACTATAATATATATATATATATATATATATATATATATATATATATATATATATATTATATATTCTATTACCAATGTATCTCAAAGGCGAATCCAGCTACAAATAATATCTTACAATACGTCGGATTTAAAAAAATCAATCCTCGGGTGGGAAATATCAACACCAGTTCTACGCGTGTTGATGTGTGCTGATGGGTGCTGATATCTGTCAAACGGATAATTCATGGATTATCACCACATCTATGAATTATCGGTTTACGAGACATCAAAACGCATCATCAAATAAATTGTTTAATTATTTTTATAAACAAAAGAGTCGTGTCCTTTTTAGCTTCATAGGCCAAGCGGTGTAGCTCTGACTAAGACGACACACGATAAGGTCAAAACGCCACGGTGCCCTTACGTCTTCTTACAACGGTGAATGGCTTGTTAATTTACACATTGTCACAAGGAACGTGTTCGCTGTTCATATTCGCATCAGAGTCTGCCAGAGAGTATTAAGAATAAATGGTTATGTCATTGCTTGGATTCACACTTTTCTTTATCCACTCCAGGAATCAATAACTGAATAACATCACCACGCGTTGTCAAATAATTTGTTTGTTGATTTCTTCAGGGGAAAGAAAAAAATCATGTGCTCTTATTAGATTGATCGAAGAAACACTCTGGTCAATACTATGTTTGAGGAGACACACTGGTCAAAACAGCGTGGCCTCTCAAAGTCTCCTGCGTGCGTTATAAACACACATCAGCTAAAGGTAGATGTTCTCCGATGACGAAAAACCAGAACGATCAAATATTCATAACAAAATCTGCCAGAACGTACCAAAATGAATAGATTGTATAATACATACATACATACATACATACATACATACATACATACATACATACATACATGCATACATACATAGATACATAGATACATACATACATACATGCATACATACATACATACATGCATGCATACATAGATAGATAGATACATACATACATACATACATGCATACATACATATATACATACATACATGCATGCATACATACATACATACATACATACATACATGCATACATACATACATACACCACACACCACACACACACGCACACATATACATATCTGTATTAGAGCACACATATATATCTTCATAAGTATATACATACTACATGCATACATACACACATACACACATATACATACATGCACATACACACACACATAGATACATACTGGTGGAACATTCCCATCAAAACGTATCTCAGTGTAAACATAAGAAACCAGATATCATTGTTTGAGACAAACAAGCAAAAGTATGTAGCATCAATGGCGGTGCCCCAGCATGGCCACAGCTCGTGAGCTGAAACTAGAATCAATCAATCAATCAATCACAGGAGTTAGCTGTCCTGCTGATGTGAAAATCTCTTTGAAAATAAAAAAAAAAATATGAGAATGACAATTGACAACTACTTGGAAGTCTCCAGATTAGAAATTCGCATTTATGCCAATAATAATTGGTGCACTAACTGTCAGTGTGGATAAGCTTGGATTTTCAGAAAAAGAAATCAATCTAAACTAATTCGTACATTACATATACGATCTGTAAGTGGAACAGTAAAAACATGCAAGACTTTTCTCAAATTTAAAATGTAATCTTTTTTTCTTCTTGTTATCTTAGCTTTGTATCTTAGAAACCAACTTCTTCTCCAGAGAAAGAATTTAAAAACAGAAGAGAACACACATACACGCACACGCACGCACACACACACACACACACACACACACACACACACACACACACACGCAACACCACAACACACCATCACACACACACACACAACACACACACACACACACACACACAAAGATACATATGTATATATGATACCTTAAAATCTTAAGTTGATAGCTAATAATTGATCACGTGTGAATGACTAAACTAAAATGCCAATAATGTTTTAGAATATAGCCTTCACTGTTGCTATGTGCTCTTATGTGAATGTGAATGACTGAACTAAAATGCCAATAGTGCTTAGAATATATTCTCTATTGTTGCTATGTACAATATCTGCTCTTATATAAGATATGAGTAGCCAAAGCTATCATTAATCATGTGTGAAAGAATATATTAAACATAAATACTGTTTAGAGCAAATAGTTCATAGCGGATACTTAAGAGTTCTTGTATAATGCATAAGTAGGTAAATATTTTGATAAAGTGTCAGCCATAGTAACTCTGTTTTTATTCATGTGGTTCCCGCTTCTGTTTATGCTTGGTATGCTGTCAAGCGAAGGCGATACTGATTTCTTTTTTAAAATTGACAATATGCTGCACCAGTGATCAAAACATCTAATTTTCAATGGTTTAACTCTGTAAAACTTAAGACAGCGTTGTAAAACTGGTTACAGTAATCGGTTGCAGGAGTGAGGTAAAATCGACGGGTGTTTCCTTGGTTTATAGTACTGAGTACAATAAGACATTTCTCAGGTTTCCACCCATAAATGATGCTGGCTTCCATTGATACCCTACGGCAGGTTTCGTGCTATTTTAACTTTACTCAAACTCGATGTTATTCTTTAACCCTCAGGTAATCTATGAACCGCGAAAGCGTGTGTGGCTTGGTGGTTAGGGTATATTCGGCTCACGAATACACCCTAATCGTGAGTTCGATTCCCGGTGGTGCCTTGTGTCCTTCAGCAAGACACTTAAATTCTCGTTGCTCCTGTCCACTCAGATAGTAAAATCAAGTAGTACTTGCGTTTCATGCCATATCTTGTGTCACGCTGAATCTCTTTGAGAACTACATGAAGTGTACACTTGTCTGTGGAGTGCTCAGCCACTTTTCCGTTAGTTTCATGAGCAAGCTCTCTTTTCTTTTGCTCTCTTTTACCTGTTTCAGTCTTTTGACTGCGGCCATGCTGGAGCACCGCCTTTAGTACTTATTCTATCGGTCTCTTTTTGCCGAACCGCTAAGTTACGAGGACGTAAACACACCAGCATCGGTTGTCAAGCAATGCTAGGGGGACAAACACAGACACACAAACACACACACATATACATATATATACATATATACGACAGGCTTCTTTCAGTTTCCGTCTACCAAATCCACTCACAAGGCATTGGTCGGCCCGGGGCTATAGCAGAAGACACTTGCCCATGGTGCCACGCAGTGGGACTGAACCCAGAACCATGTAGCTGGTTAGCAAGCTACTTACCACACAGCCACTCAAGCTGTTAATTATAAATATAAAATAGGATTTTTTAAAATACCGAATGGCCAATTGGGTCCACCCAAGTATAATAGGAGTAAAAGGGGTTTATAGTAAAAAAATTGTTGAGAATCGTTGGTCTATCCTGCGAATACCGTATGCAACTTTCACCAATTCCTTTTCTGCGCAGCCATTTTCTCGATGTTGTAGGATCTTGTCTTCTTTTCTACTTACTTTACTAAGTTTACTTTAAGCGTCCTCAAGTCCAGATTTATATCCGCATTTAGAATTTCTTGTCCAAATCGTCTACGAATTCTCCGATAAGAACTAAGTCATCAACACGTTGGAGTTTTCAAGAATTGTTTATAAAGAGCTATGATGAACAGGAGGAGATAAGGACTGAACCCTGATATATCGCGACCTGCACGGTAAATTCATTGCTAAACCTCATCCTGCTAACCGTCATCTCCATATAACCCTCACAAGACGTTTAACTATGCCTAGCTTCCTAAAAACAACCAGATTGTAGATAAAAGGATTCTTTCGAAGTCCTCTATGCTAAAAATGTGTAATCCATGGGAGGAAACTTTGTAGAAGCGTTAAATTTGACTTGCTGTAAGGATGTAATGTTTGTGACGTTTCGTACATTTATCCTTTATCTTACAGTGAAGAAAAAAGCAAAAGAAAAAGTGATGGAATAAATTCTGTTTATAAGATGGTAAAAGAAAATGATATTGGTATACATTTCAGTTAATTTAGTGCAGTCGTTCAGTTATTTTAGTGCATAGTTTTATTATGACGTAAAACTTAAAGTCTAATCTTAAGTTCGACCGTCTATTTGAAATTTATGTTAGATTATATCTATGTCTCTGTTATTTAAAAGTCTTTCGTTTCATGTCTTTCTTAAATATTCTTCAGGCGACTAAATCATGTTGTATAAATAAACTTTAGTATGATGAGTAGTTTTTACATCTCCGCTTCTATTTGTCTATTTAATTGCACAAATATACATACAAACGCACACACACATATGCCCCCACACACATACACGCACGCACACACATGCACACACACACACACACACGCATATACACACACGCACACATTTGCCTTCATCACACATAAAACGTTATCAACTTCTTTCCTTGTCTTCTATCAATAACATTCATACATCATTTATCGCTTAGAACAACAACAGCGATATAAAAAACAAACAAACAACTGAATAAACCAACAACAAAAATGAAAAAATAATTAAACAAAACAATGAAAATAATATGTAAAGAAAAGTAAAAACAAGAGAGACAAAAAGATAAATGATCATATTTTCAGAATTAGAAGGGAAAAATAAAACCAAATTGAATTTTAAATAAAACTTTCACCATACGATAAAATTTTCAGTGAAATCTAAATATATGTGAAATGTCATATTCTAACTAATGTAATAGCGGTGAAAAACGACGGGTTTATTTCAGTCTCTTTTCACTAAATCTTAATGTTTCTGCTTCAAGCCTTACGCTATTTTCTTCATGTGTTTTATTTTATCTTCTTTCAGTTATTCTTTTACCACATTAACATTACTTCAAATCTTGACGCTGTCACTTCTCATATTTCTTGTTATCTTGTAGCATTTCTTCATAACTCGAGTATTGACTCCTTGTGAAAATCTTCACCTTCATTTTATAGTTTTTACTCGGGTCGTTACTCAGCGATTGAGTGGGCTTCGTTTGTTTAACTTGTATTTAAATATTTGAAAAGTTTATCTTATTTTTTATGCTCTCGCTACCATACTGTCTTTCCTACTGACTGACTGATTGATTGACTGACTGACTGACTGACTCACTCACTCACTCACTCACTCACTCACTCACTCACTCAATCACTCATTCACTTATTTCTCCTGAAAGAAAATATCTACGAAGTAAAGTTCTGTGAACGTTCACAACAACAACAATAACCAAAACAGCAGCAACACTACTACTACTACTACTACTACTACTACTACTACTACTACTACTACTACTAATAATAATAATAATAAAACAACCAAAACACCAGGACTTACGAATGTATATAACATACAGAAAATAGCACCCCTAGGCACCGCGTACATCCTACATAAGGCACCTTCAATACAGTGGTAAAAGGAGCAAGAAAACAAACCACAGCACGTATCCAAGGCACATAGAGCAGCGCTCAGTAGTGAAGTGAACGCAAGTGATAAAAAAAATTAATGATGATGATGATGATGATAATACAAAGTCCTGGAAATAGAGGTAACTCGAATGTGTGGAGTCTAAAAACAGAAGCAATACCTATCATAATAGGCGCATTAGGTATGATTAAAAAATATTCAGACAAATGTATAACAAAATCACCAGCACTAACAAGTATATATAACATACAGAGAATAACAGTACTAGGCATCGCACACTTCCTACGTAAAACACTTTCAATACAGTAAAAATAAGAGTATCACAACAAACCACAGCACATACCCAAGGCACACAGAGCTGCGCTCGGTAGTGAAGTGAGAGTACGTTATAAAAATAAGACTACTGTATAATAATAATAATAGTAATAATAATAATGATAATGATGATAATAATAATAATAATAATAATAATAATAATATAATAATAATATAATAATAAAATAATAATAATAATAACGTGCAAAGACAAGAATAATATAGTAATCCTTTCTACTATAGGGACAAGGCTTGGAATTTGTGGGGGGGGAGGGGGCGATATTCGATCACATCGCCCCCAGTGCACAACCGTTACTTATTCATCGACCTCAAAAGATGAAAGGCAAAGTCAACATCGACACATTGGACGTAGAGCCAGACAAAATATTGTTAAGCATTTCGCACGGCGTGCTAACGATTCTACCAGCTTGCCACCTTGATAATAATAATATAATAATATAAAATAATAATAATAATAATAATAATAATAATAGTAGTAGTAGTAATAATAATAATAATAATAATAATAATAATATATAATAGCTGTAGTAGTAAAATAATAATAATATAATAATAATAATAATAATATATAATAGTAGTATAATAATAATAATAATAATAATAATAATCATAGTAGTAGTAATAATATAATAATAATAATAATAATAATAATAATAGTAGTAATAATAATAATAATATAATAATAATAATAAAAATATAATAATAATGATGATATAATAATAATAATAAAATAATAATAATAATGAAAATAATAAAAATAATGATAATAATAATAATAATAATAATAATAATAATAATAATAAAAATAAAAATAAAAATAATAAAAATAATGGTAGTAATAGTAATGATAATAATATTTATTTCTTTACTAATGATAATAATATCATAGATAAGAACAACAGCAACAATGACAACAGCGGTAGCAGCAGCAGCAGCAGCAGCAGCAGCAGCAACAGTAGCAACAACAACAACAACAACAACAATAACAATTATTATTTCAAATTTTGGCTCAAGGCCTGCAATTTCGGAGCAGGGAGTAAGTCGATTACATTGGCCACAGTGCTCGACTGATACTTATTTCATCGAACCCGAAAGGATAAAAGGAAAAAAAATTGACCTCGGCGGAATTTGAACTCAGAACGTGAAGACGGGCGAAATGGCGCTAAGCATTTCGCCCGGTGTGCTAACGATTCAGCCAGCTCGCCGCCTTAATGATACTACTACTACAACAACAACTACAACTACTACTACTACTACTACTACTACTACTACTACTACTACTACTACTAATAATAATAATAATAATAATGACAATTTCTATTTTAACCACAAAAGGTTTACATTAATGAAAACGTTAAGAAAGGCACAGGACAGCACATTGAATGTGTGTGTGTGTGTGTGTGTGTGTGTGTGTGTGTGTGTCATTGTTAGGGCTTTGCGTTTAATCAGGTTTAACAAAAACAAACAAACAAGAACAAAAGAAAAATCAAGAAAAAACAACAGAACAAAATAAAATGCTTTTGTTTTCGACCTTGGCCCCCACAAATATCAGATTGAGGTTTGGAAGACTAGTTGTGAAGTGGCACAATCTTCTCTTCACATGGAGGAAGATATAGGTCACGTGTTCGACAAACTAACGAAAACAGGAACAAAAACAAAAATAAAAAAACAGAAATCCCAAACGAAAATGTAAACACGTTTGAATAGAAAATACAGACGTTGTAGTAGTCGTAGTAGTAGTAGTAGTAATAGTAGTAGTAATAGTAGTAGTAGTGGCAGGAGGAGGAGGAGGAAGGGTATTAGTAGCAGTATTGGTTGTAGTTGTAGTAAAGGCACCAGTAAATGTAACCGTGGCAGTAGGGACGGCAGAGGTAGTGAAGTTAGTAGTAGTAGAGGTAGTAGTAGTGGTGGTAGTAGTAGTGGTAGTAGTAGTAGTAGTAGTAGTAGTAGTAGTAGTAGTAGTAGAAACAGGAGTAATTGTTATTGTCGATGCCATCATCATAATTGTAGTTAAGACTGTAATGGGTCTAGTAGTAGTAGTTGTTGTAGTAGTGGTGGTGATGGTAGCAGA
>NW_021828478.1:0-7411 GCF_006345805.1 Octopus sinensis
TATATATATATATATATATATATATATATATATATTATATATATATATATATATTATATATATATATCATATTTATGTGCATAACGCAGACACACACATATACATATATATATATACGTACGCACACACCCACATATATATATTTATGTATGTATGTGTGTGTGTGTGTGTGTGTATACTTACACATACACAATGACCATCTATTCATACACAGTCATATACACATACATTCATATACAATGCTCTTCCGTTATCGGAATGAAAATGGAAACTGGCAAAATAGACAGGTGGAATAAGCAAATACATTATCAGCAAAAAGATTATACGCTCAGATACTGAGATTCATATATATTACGAATTTATGTATGCCCGAAGCAAGTCTATATAATTAGAATACAAAAGCTGAAAACAACTTTTCTCTGTCAACTCAACCTATATATATATATATAATATATATATATATATATATATATATATTATATGTGCATATATATGTACATATATATATATATATTGCATATATATGTATATATATATATATGTGCATATATATGTACTATATATATATATATGCATATATATATATATATATATATTATATATATATATATATATATATATATTATATAATATATATGTGCATATATATGTACATATATATATATATATGTGCATATATATGTATATATATATATATATGTGCATATATATGTACATATATATATAATATATGCATATATATATATATATATATATATATATTATATATAATATATATATATATATATCTATGTGCATATATATGTACATATATATATATATATGTGCATATATGTATATATATATATATATATGTGCATATATATGTACATATATATATATATATATGCATATATCTATATATATATATATATATATATATATATATATATATATATATATATAGTGTAGGAAGAAATGGGCTCCTCGTGAGCGTTTGTCGAAAGCTTGCTGTGCATTTTGTTGGAGAATTAAGTTCCTGGATTTTCCTGAAGAGAAGGCTGCAAAATGGACTCCTATTCAATCCGAATTAGGGACTTTGCAAGCCTTTGAAACATATGTAGAAAATAATAAAAGGAATTTTGTTAAATCTTCGTTCAGCTCCATTTCTTCCTACGCTAAATATATAAAACTTCAATTTCCGCACTAAGGCACGGTTTTTAGGCCCCTCAACCGTGCTTTTTCTGTTGTGATTTTTGCTACCCAGGTATCGGTTATCATTTGAATTATCCGTAATAAGATAATTCATTTATCTACTTCAATAATTATATATATATATATATATATAGATATATATATAATATATATATATATATAATATAATATATATATATATATATACATATATATAATATAATATATATTATATAATATTATATATATATATATTATATACATTATCTATATATATATATATATGTGTAATATATACTCTTTTACTTGTTTCAGTCATTTGACTGCGGCCATGCTGGAGCACCGCCTTTAATCGAGCAACTCGACCCGGGACTTATTCTTTTGTAACCAGTACTTATTCTATCGGTCTGTTTTGCCGAACCGCTAAGTAACGGGGACATAAACACACAACATCGGTTGTCAAGCAATGCTAGGGGGACAAACACAGACACACAAACATACACGCACACACATATATATATATACATATATACGACAGTCTTCTTTCAGTTTCCGTCTACCAAATCCACTCACAAGGCTTTGGTCGTCCCGAGGCTATAGTAGAAGACACTTGCCCAAGGTGCCACGCAGTGGGACTGAACCCGGAACCATGTGGCTGGTAAGCAAGCCACTTACCACACAGCCACTCCTGCGCCTATTATTTATGTAATAGTTACAGTTGAAAAGGTCTCAAACGGCCGAAACCGGTACTGAAATGTTCTTTATGAAATTATTTTAGCATTTTCTATCTTGACTTGTTTTCACCCCCCCCCATATATATATATATATATATATATATATATTGAGTGTGTGGTGTGTGTGTGTGTATGTATGTATTTGTATATATATATTATATTAATATATATATTATATATATATATATATATAATATATATATATATTATGTATAATATATATATATATATATATATAATATATATATAATATATATAAATATATTTATATATATATATATAAAATATGTATTAAAATACACAGCTTTATTTTGAGATTGCTAGTGTTAACAATACTCGCAAATAAATATAGACTGGAGTTGTAGTGCTCCAAGTGTGCTATATTCCACTTCAACAGAGGCAATGCAAGCGGAAACTATAGGAACACAATTAAGATTCACACTCGAAAATCAAATACACACATATGTTCATATAGTCTTCCATATTTACAAAACGGATATATAAATTCCAAATATATAAATATATATAAATATAAAAATATATATAAATAGATCAAAATCAGTGTTTTACAGTGAATTTACATTTCAAAGTTATAAAACACTGATGCAATAAAAATTTGGTATGATAAAAGATTAAAAGAACGTATTAAAATCTGGAAGAATATATGGAAGAATATATAAAATATGTGTATGTTTTTGATTTTCGAGTGTGGATCTTAATTATGTTCCTATAGTTTCCGCTCGCATTGCCTCCGTTGAAATTAGAAATATGAATATGTATATATATATATATATTATATATATATATATTATATATATATATATATATATATGTATGTATGTATGTATGTATGTATGTATGTATGTAATACACGCACACATGCACATACACACACACACACACACACACACACACACATATATATATATATATATATATTTGTATGTAAGTAAATATATATGTTTTTATATATATAAGTCCTTAAATCCTTAAAAATGTTTTAACCCGAAAGCTGCGGCCATTCTGGGGCACCACCGTTGAATGTGCTACATTAGTATTTGAAACTACCTATTTCTTTACTACCCACAAGGGGCTAAACATAGAGTGGACAAACAAGGACAGACAAACGGATTAAGTCGATTATATCGACCCCAGTATGTAACTGGTACTTAATTTATGGACCCCGAAAGGATGAAAGGCAAAGTCGACCTCAGCGGAATTTGAACTCAGAACGTAGCGGCAGACGAAATACCACTAAGCATTTCGCTCGACGTGCTAACGTCTCTGCCAGCTCGCCGCTTTATAAAGTATTTGAAACTACCTCTGATACGTGGCACTTGGCCAACAAGGGAGTTCGACGCCGCTTCCCGCACCTGTGTTTCCTGCCGAAAAGCAGGTTCATCTGGAACCCCTGGCAAGAAAAATTCCAGTTTAGTCTTATATATAGTGTGGCTGGGTGGTAAGAAGCCTGTTTCCCTACCACATGGTTCCGGATTCAGTCTCATTGCATGGCACTTTGGGCAAGTGTCTTCTACTATAGCTTCAGTCTGATGGAAACTGAAAGAAGCCCGTTCTTGCTCGTATGCGTATGTGTAGATATTCCTGAATTTATGCTTCGGAGTAACGTTGATGAAGATAGCAGTAGATATATTTTTTTAACTTTAAGCTTGAAACAGGATGTTGCACACATTTAACCAAAAGTTTAAATCATTATCTTTCTTTTATTAAACTACAGCCCTTGTTTTATATTTCAGAGTTTTTAAGGTGGTATTAGCGTCTTTTGGCGTCTAATTCAAACGCGTGGAGAGGTTTATAGCCAATCCCTTACTATAATTATGTATATAATTATTATAATATTTGTAAAATTTACCCATAAGGTCTTTATTTCCGCGCCGATCCCTTGGTAAAATCGTGCCAATGTGATTCCTGCCATCTCTAGCATTCTAAAAGACCACGTAGAGGATGGGCTACTTTTGCATACGTTTAAAAGAGAGAGAGTTAAGTCAACATAATACCTGACTATTTCATAAATTCTAGCGGTGTTTTTCTATGTTTGGTATTATTCTAAATTGATTTACTGAGCGAATGAGCACGATTAGACGAATAAAGACGACAAATGAAAATTAGAAGTACATACAAGAAAAATTATACAAACTGGGAATCAAAGGTGTTAATGTCATAAATAGTAATTAACAGAAACATCACCCTTCAAGTTAAATGAGACAAACCAGAAATTTTAAATCAATAAAACTAATTACGTTGTGTGTGTGTGTGTGTGTGTGTGTGTCTGACTTTGTGTTTGTGTTGGTCGCCTACCGGCGCTTGACAACCAGTGTTGGAGTGTTGTCCCCGTAACTTAGTGGTTCGTTAGAAGAGACTGATAGAATAAATACCAGGTTTATAAAGAAAATAAGTACTGGGATCGATTAGTTCAACAAACATTCCTCAAGGCGGTGCCCCAGCATGGCCGCAATCTTATGAGTGAAAGAAGATAAAATACAAAAGATGAAAAACTACGCCACTCTTTCCATTCTAGAATTTGTTAACTGAATATTTTTGGTCTGCCCGAGGTCTGTAGAAGACACTTGCCCAAGGTGCCCCGCAATGAGAGTGAACCTGAAACCATGTTGTTGGGAAGCAAGCTTCGTACCACACAGCCACGCCTGTGGTCATTTTACTATTAAGTTTTCTTGCAGAAGGAGTCCTTGAATATTTTTGAGATGAGAGAATAGTTGAAAAAAATAGAGTTGAATTTGTAGGTATGACTATTTTCTATGCTATAGGCCTTAGAATAGGCCAATGTGATCCCTGCTATCTCTAGCATTCTAGAAAACCACGTAGAAGATGGGCTACTTTTGAATATGTTTAAAAGAGAGAGAGTTAAGTCAACATAATACCTGACTGTTTCATAAATTTTAGCGGTGTTTTTCTGTGTTTGGTATTGATTTACTGAGCGAATGAGTACTATTAGGAATAAAGGAGACAAATGCAAGAAAGATTATACAAGTTTGGAATCAAAGGTGTAAATATCATAAATAGTAATTAACAAAAACGTCGCCCTTCAAGTTAAATGAGACAACCCAGAAATTTTAAATCGATAAGATTAATTATGTATATGCAGTGAATGTAATCTTTCGTCGTGTGATACTTGTTTTCGTATTACTGACCTCCACAGCGAAAACGTAGCCTAAATGTTAACGAACCTCTTCGGTGTTTAGTGAAGTCTATAAGGATTCTGGTGAAAGGACATGGCGTGTTGTAAGTTAAAATAGTTTCTTGGGAAAAGTATTCAAGGACCCCCATCTGCAAGAAAACTTAATAGTATAGGCGCAGGAGTGGCTGTATGGTAAGTAGTTTGCTTACCAACCACATGGTTCCGGGTTCAGTCCCACTGCGTGGCACCTTGGGCAAGGGTCTTCTAATATAGCCTCGGACCGACCAAAGCATTGTGAGTGGATTTGGTTGACGGAAACTGAAAGAAGCCCGTCGTATATATGTATATGTATGTATATATGTGTGTGATATGTGTGTGTGTGTGTGTGTGTGTGTTAGTGTGTCTGTGTTTGTCCCCCCTCCAACATCGCTTGACAACCGATGCTGGTGTGTTTACGTTCCCGTAACTTAGCGGTTCAGCAAAACAGACCGATAGAATAAGTACTAGGCTTCCAAAGAATAAGTCCTGGGGTCGATTTGCTCGACTAAAGGCGGTGCTCCAGCATGGCCGCAGTCAAATGACTGAAACAAGTAAAAGAGTAAAAGAGTAAAGAGTAAAGAGTAAAATGACCACGGGTGTGGCTGTGTGGTACGAAGCTTGCCTCCCAACCACATGGTTTCGGGTTCACTCTCATTGCGTGGCACCTTGGGCAAGTGTCTTCTACTATATCTCAGGCCGATCAAAGCCTTGTGAGTGGATTTGGTAGATGGAAATAGAAAAAAGTCCATCGTATATGTATATGTATATAAATATGTATTATGTGTGCGAGCGTGTGTGTGTGTGTGTGTGTGTGTTTGTGTACATGGTATGACGATTTTTTCTGCTTCAACAATTCAACAATTCATGTGGTTGGTAAGCAAACTACTTACCATACAGCCACTCCTGCGCCTATACTATACTGAATCTGTCTGAAAATGCCAGAGAATATAGGTCAGTTTCAAAATATTTATGCTGAGGTCACAAAAAGCAAAATTTGAAAGGAAAGTTGTCATTTCCTTTAATTTCTCGATAGAAACAAACAGGAGCAAAAGTAAAAAGAAAGAACAATTTACCTTTAGGTTTGAATTATACCGGGTCTACCTCTGTATTAATATATATATAATATATATATAATATATATGTATATATATATATATATATATATATATCTATATATATATATATATATATATATATAGATATATGTATATATATATATATATATATATATATATATATATATATATATATATATATATATATATTAATTCTATAATTATAAACATAACTAGAAGTATCGCCCGGCGTTGCTTGGGTTTGTTTCGACCCTCTAGAATTTTTGAAAAGTAAAAATTTTGCATTATGTAGCTTTAAGTGAACATGTTTCTGGTTGAAATACACCGAAAAATGGCGACACAGCAGTAAAAAATCGTAAAAAATAGGGATTTACATAGAAAAAAGCCCCCTTGTGATGTAAATAATTTTTGGTGTTAACATGGTCCGATTTGAATTTTTCTTCTACAGAAGGAAGAGCAAGCCTTCTGCTATCATACTCTCAATTTTGATCAACTTGCGCCGCATGGTCTCGGAGGTGATAGTGTTAGTTGAAGGCTACCAAACCTGCCATACTCAGACAACTTCAGCTTTATATATAGAGAGATTATAATTAGGGGTCAGTTAATTGCTTCGCCGCGCACCGAATTTAGAAATAGCAGTTTATAAATAAATAAATAACCATGATAGATCGTTAGCCACTACACACATTTTTTCTCTACTAGTTTCTCTCCTTGTTTTTTTCTGTGTCCCTTTCTGTAGAAGAGCGTAGGCTTGAAACGTAAAAGACTTTTTCTATTCCTGAGCGTTACACTAATACATCTGTTAGTTTTGTGCACTACCTGTCTTCGTCTTTTGTATTTTTTTTCGTAAACTCTCCCTATATATATATATATATCAATGGGTGAATGAATTATCCTATGTTTACCGTTACCATGGAAAATTCAATGAACCTTTACCAGGGTAGCAAATTCACGCCAAAAACACGATTGAAGCGACCTATCCAAAGGAGAAACTCCGGGTTAATGTGCAATAATTTGTGTAGTATAAGTAAATAAATGGAGTTGAACGAAGATGTTAATAAATTCTTTTACTTCGAAACATATGTCAAAAGTAAAGAACTTTTATTAACATCTTCGTTCAACTCCATTTAATTTATTTATTTATTCATATATATATATATATATATATATAGACTAGCATTAAAGACCCTTCGTTGCCGGGTCATAGTGCTAGTGCATGTATATATGTGTACATA
>NW_021828479.1:0-8393 GCF_006345805.1 Octopus sinensis
ATCTGGAAGATCCTGGAAGGACTTGCCACAGACTTTGGCGTTGAAAAGTTATCTAAACGCCAGAACATGGCGCCATTGTATAATGCCTAAAACCTCTCCTTTGCCATCAAAATACAGGACAAGATACTGCAATAGGTTGGGAGTCAAGGGCCCACAATTCTTCATTATCCTCCCGAAAGAATTGAGACACCTACATGGAGTGGATGTAGGTGACATCAAAGCTAAAATGGATTTCCTACTGTCAGGAGTTCCCGGTAAGGTAACTTCACGACAGAGAATCAGAAATGAGGGCAGCACCATTAAACTTCATTCACCGAATGACAACTATTAAAGGAGGGTTAATGAACGTATGGGAACACCGGTTGGCGGTGCCACAGCATGGCCACAATCCTTGAGCTGAAGCTAAAAACGAAATATATACGTGTATATTGTTGAATGGATGTATGTACTTTGTACATTATGTATGTATATTGAAAAGCGTTATTAGTTCTGCTTGCAAAACAATTGTGTCAGCTACATTAGAACAACTGATCTTTTATCACGTGACTGTGTTCTCTTTGATTGTTTCCCAAGAGTTTTGATACATTGCATACCATTAATGATGTACAGACACAAAGGGACTGAAGTTTGTTGTTGTTTCTCTCTGTTTGACACCTAGAACCAGACCCAGGCAGAAGGTACTGAACAATGCAAGCAGACGACATATATTCTTTACTAAAAAGATGTTAAGATAAGGAAAGTAACCCGATCTCTCTCTCTCTCTCTCTCTCTCTCTCTCTCTCTCTCTCTCTCTCTCTCTCTCTCTCTATCTATCTATCTATCTATCTATCTGTCTATCTCTCTCTCGCTCTCTCTCACACACACCTATATATATCCCAATAATATTAGATTTAACATTGAAGTTACAGGACTCAACAGTTACCCTGTGCAGTTGTTATTCTTGTCGATCTTAATTCTCCTTTAACTGATCCAGTTATAAGTTCACATGAATCCTTCAGGGAAGATGAAATCAAATATCACCAGTTGAAAATACCTCCAGGCAGCCCTCAAGGGGATACACTTTTGGTTTATATCGTTCCTATTGTTTATTTATATATTTTATTAAATTTTCTGTTTTCTCTTTACTGGAGAACTTAACCTTTGTTATCTAAAATGCATTTAATCCGCTGTTGTTGTTGTTATTGTTGTTGTTGTTGTATGACAACTCACAGCTTATTTTGTTGGGTATGATGGAAAGTGTCAGCTGTCCACAGCCAGCAGGCTAAAGTGACACTTGTGTACTGGTCATGCTTCAAGAACCATGCGAAGAAGAATTCTCGCAGCTCAAAGCAGTACTGATTTTTGTAGGTGTTCTACCTTCACACTTGCACTTTTTCAGCCATGTTGGTAGTTGAGTTCTGATACTTCCAAGTGCACCAATTATTATTGGTATCACGTCTACTATCCTCATTGACCACATTCTTCGTATTTCCCACTTGAAATTGTCATAGTTGTTTATTTTATCTTCTTCTTTCACATTGATCCTGGTGTCAGTGGGGCATGCTATATCGATTATCACGTGTTTTTTCGCTTTTATTCACCACCATCCGGTTTCCGATGTCTGGTCGGGTGATCGCACTGGATCATTCCATCCCACAGGATTTTGCAATTCTCATTCTCGGTGATTCCTTCTGGGGTTTGATCATACCACGTCTTTGCTCTTTGTAGTTCCCAATGGATCATTCTTGCCACATTGTCATGGCGTCTTTTGTATTAGTGTTGTGACAATTTTGGGCATTCGCTAACGATGTACTATACCGTTTCATCCCTCTCACCACACTTTCTGCATTTGTCGCCATCGGTAGTGTTGTCTATTCTGCACTTCATATAGTTGGTCCTTAATGCTTGTTCCTGAGCTGCGCATATGAGTGCTTCTGTCTCTATCGTTGAAAGCACATGTATTTCCTCTCTCTCTCTCTCTCTCTTTCTCTGCCCCTCTGTCATTTTACCACCATTCTCAATGTCTCTCTGCCTGTCTCTCCGTTTGTCTCTCACTCTCTTTCCCTCTATCACTTTCTTCACTACTATATTAATATTATTAATTATTATTAATTATCATCATCATCATTATTATATTATCATCATCATCATCATCATCATCATCATCATCATTCATCATTATTATTATTATTATTATTAATTATTATTATTATTATTATTATCCTTTAATATTGCTTCATTTAGCAACTCCTGCTGATTGACAGCCAAATACTTAGGGCTGGTATTGCCATGTAATGTTGACATTTCACATTGTAATGCAAATATAAAAACATAAAATTAATTTAGATTAAGTTTATAGAACATAAATTTAAACGGTTATACAAAAGAAGAGAATTCATTATTAATTATTTTGTATTACAAAAATAAAAAGCGCGTGTAAAACGTAAGTTGTGATGTTGACGATGTTTTTAACTTCATAAATGTTTACCAGGAATGTTTTCGAAAAACTCAAGCTTTTCTTTATTATTTCACCGGCACTAATTACAACTGGAGTTGTTTGTATTTTCGGTTACCACACTCTACTAATCTCGAGTTTTTGATTTTTGTACTTCGCAAATTTGTCTCATTTTTTATCAGCTGACATTTCTGTCAGATGTTATTGTCGTTTCAATGAGCAGGAATGTTAAAATATGCCACCTCATTGACATGGATTTTAAAAATATTTTTTATAAATTGTTAGCGATTATATCAGGCCAATTGGCGTTTCCGGTGCGTTTTGTGTGGAGTGTAAAATCCCTTAAAAATGTTGTGGCTTTCGCTTCAATTACTGGTAGCGGATATTCATAGAAGTTTTCAGCATGAACTGTACTATAATATTTGCATAGTATCCAGTGAATGTATTGGCCAAACCAATCCTGCTTAGCTTTTTATTCAGCTGGGGCCAAAACGGAGCACCGAGGTCAACCGTCTTCTCTCGTTTGTCATTTATTCTGCATTTGGGGTTTGCTCCACTTTTGAGGATGTCTACTTGATAGCTTTGGTCTCTTGCAACAAGGATGAATGTCTTCTGTTTCTGCTTATAACTCTAAGCTTCGCAGTCACTGAAGAGGTTTGCAGTTGGTCAAAATCAGTATCCTTAGTACGAAAGAGGTATGGACCGTAGAGAAGATTTTACTGCCAGCTACCTCTAAGAGTTTTAAGGCCACGCGGTCCCCTGTCAGACACCTCGCTTTATCGCAATGGGCTTGCTACGTATGGCTCCAATCGTAAGTATGGTAGAACACCCGTCATGCAACCCTTTTACCAGACTGATCAAGTGCTCATGGAGCCACGTTTATACGAAGATATTTAAAAGTGTCCTCAAGATCCAGTTCTTATTTTGTTGTGTCTTGGCCAATTTTGATGGCTGATGACTTATGCAGATCAGATGAATATTATTCGTCTCTAATATACCATGAACATACAACTGCGACATTATGCGCCAAATCTACATTTTTTCCATGAACGAAGACCTCCGACAGCATCATAAGTGGGATCATACTGAAGCCTCGTGTCTATTCATCTTGACAGCGGAAAACAAAACCTCTCGGGCATTACATAAAATAGCACCGCAGGCACCCCGCCCTGAATATGTGTGATACTCAGCTAGATTCCTTCCCAGTGGCTCCACTGCGGAGCTTCACCATTAGAGAGGATTTCTCCAGGTGAAAGTTCATCCTTAGTATGGTTAAGACTGCATCCTAAAAAGTATCATTTCCCTTCAGGGCCTGCAGATATTTCAGAGCCCAAGCTCCTAGCTAGAGATAAACAAGAAATGACTGAATGAAAGCAAAAATATTCCGCAAAAGTGAAGGCTAAAGGTAATAACTTCATAAATAGCAATATATCCTTTTCATTTGAAGCATAAAATTGTTGTTGCTGGGACATTTTTTAAAAAGAAATCCACAAGAAAAATATAAATATAGACGAATACATTGAGTCCGACTGGCCTCTGCACTGTTTGTGGAATCTGAAGATTAGGAGAAAATACTAGCCGTAAACTCAAACATAACCTGAAGGAATTTGTTGTCTTATAAAGCAAGTTAAGGACATGTCTGTTTGTGGCAGATATAACTACAATCGATGTGTCAAAAAAAAAAAAAGAAGCAATATAAGAAGAGAATACATCTAAGAGTCAGTGATGAGATGTTTACAGCCTGTATACATAAACTACAAACTTACTCTTCTTTTAGTCATTAATGGATCACGATGTGACAGGCGCTTTTCGTTTCCGACAATGTGAAACGACGGGACGACGATAATCTTAGTCAAGAGAAATTTAAGCCACCATGGGTGGTCCTCGCATTTATCAAGGGACTTCTCTCGTTCGGATCATCCTAGGTTAGCGGAAAGATAAGACCACTTCTCAGCCTGAGAGAGACAGCCGGGTGCAGTGAGTGCACCAAGAGTCGACAATGTTATACTCAAAAGCTTGATGGGGACTCGGTCCATTTGTAGGTTTAGTGGTTGGCTGCTGTCATCTTATTATGTTCATCGATCCTAGTAAATAGGTATTGTTAGGTTCTTAGATTGTCTATCAAGCCTCCACACACCAGGGTGCGACCCCTCAAGGGTGTTACCGGCTTACTTGCCAAAGGACCGACCTTGGAACAGCTAACGCTTGCTTACGTGACCATCAGTAGAAGATAGTATTTCATATGTGAGCTAACGGATGGATCTTCAACAGCTATAGATGAACAAGAGATTGTGGGTGTATGGGAGATATGGATGGTCAAGTCGTATAACTATCCTTCGGGAATATGATATGATTGAATTTAGATAAACAACATCGTAACATCTCATAAATCTGAGATAACAACAATTGTATTGACGATAAAATTGTATCGCATTTTCCGAAATTTATAGAATGAAAATTTGTGGGAATGACGACCAAGTGTACGTACATTTGTGTGTGTGTGTGTGTGTATGTGTTTGTGTGTGTGTGTATGTGTTTTGTGTGTGTGTGTGTGTGTGTGTGTGTGTGTGTGTGTGTGCGCGCGTGCGTGTAAGTGCGTGTGTGAATACATACACAAGCAGACACAGACACGTATATATAAGAACACATGAACACATTCATAGATATTTACGTTTACACATCTATACATCTATCCCACGCAACACCACACACATACATACACATACATACGCACATGCACACACACATACATATTCATCCATATTCATACATACATATATACATGTACGTATGTATGTATGTATATATATGTATATATATATATATATATATATATATGTAGGTCCCGGGTTGAGTCGGGGTTAACCACAGTAAATAAGGTACTCAATACATAGCAGAGTAAATAATTTATTTTATAGAAGGAGCTTCTACAGGACTAGAACTGTTTCATTCAAAGAAATCATCAGGAGCTCCTGATGATTTCTTTTGAATGAAACAGTTCTAGTCCTGTAGAAGCTCCTTCTATAAAATAAAATAATATATATATATATATATATATATATATATATATATATATATATATATAGATATATAATTATATATTAATATATATACATATATATATATATATATGTATGTATGTATGTATTATATATACATAGATTTATACGCATATGTGTGTGTGTGTGTGTGTGTGTGTATGGTGTGTAAGTATATATATGTTGCGTATATTCACGTCTATACACTGACTAATATATACACCTACAAAGCAATACTACAGAATAAATGCCATCAGGTATTCAGGATGATATTTGTTCCAACGGTAGTTTAGTCTTTACACCAAACACAGATCTTTTCAACATCCGGTGGATTAAGTCCCTTCGACTTTAACGGATTAAACCTGACCAAAGCAACCAAACTCACTACTCCCCCCTCCCTCCACTCCCACACTACATTCCTATAAAAGCTACATTATTGCAGAGTCTTCATTATCGTTCATTCACTTTAACACTTGTATTGTTTGTTGTATTTGTTGGTCTTGTTGCTACTGTTGTTGTTGTTTTTATTGTAGTTGTTGTTGTTGTTGTCTTTGCTCTTGACTTTTAAAAACGTTTCTTACTGAAGTTGTTCAGTAAAAGGAGACAAGGAAAGGGACAATAAGAACAGACATAGTACAAATATACATATATATACATATATATATATATAGAAAGATATATATATATATATATATATATAGATATATATATAAGTATATATATATATATATATATATATATATATATTATATATATATATATATATATATATATATACACATATATATATCTATATATATATATATATATAGATATATATATATTATAATATATATATATGTATATATATTAATATATATTATATATACATATACAGCGCAGGAGTGGCTGTGTGGTAAGTAGCTTGTTTACCAACCACATGGTTCCGGGTTCAGTCCCACTGCGTGGCACCTTGGGCAAGTGTCTTCTATTATAGCCTCGGGCCGACCAAAGCCTTGTAAGTGGATTTGGTAGACGGAAACTGAAAGAAGCCCGTCGTATATATGAATATATATATATATGCGTGTGTGTGTTTGTGTGTCTGTGTTTGTCCCCCTAGCATTGCTTGACAACCGATGCTGGTGTGTTTATGTCCCCGTCACTGAGCGGTTCGGCAAAAGAGGCCGATAGAATAAGTACTGGGCTTACAAAAGAATAAGTCCCGGGGTCGAGTTGCTCGATTAAAGGCGGTGCTCCAGCATGGCCGCAGTCAGGTGACTGAAACAAGTAAAGAGTAAAGAGTAAAGAGTATATATACATGTGTGTGTATGTGTGTGTGTATGTGTGTGTGTGTGTGTGTGTATGTGTGTGTGTGTATGTGTGTGTGTGTGTGTGTGTGCGTGTTTATAAGATCCAAGGATCAAAGTGTAGGAAGAATGTTAGCTTCAAGCATTGCGTAGTAAATATAAAAAAAAAACTTTCAGGGACAATAGTGGTTTATTGAGATGGAAGGTTGTGGATTTTTTTTATTATCGAAGTACGATACATTGAAAAATATTCTTTATATTTCACGGTAGGCAACCAGGGTTGCCGGGTATGCGAATAAGAAGACAAGAGTTAAGGAAATAAGTAGATAAGATCCAAGTTACATATGTTTCATAGCGAGCGGAACCTCTGAAGTGGTACATATCCAAGCGAGGTGTATACCACAGGCTAACACCGCTGGTCAACTAGTTATTTTCCCCACTTATTATTGCATTCATCTAATTGAAAAAACGTACACACACGTGGAACCCAAAAAGATCACAAAAATGCACGCTTAAAGACTTAACGAACTTTTTCCCTTTTTCCGTTTTCTTTTCGTTTCCCTTTTTCTCCTATCTATATTCCTCCGATAAACTCTAAATCATTCTGACGATGTTTGTTTGATGGAACGAGATAAATGCAAATTTATTTCGAGATAACAAACTGAAACAGCTGTAAATGTTCTGGAACTACAATTAAACTAAGACTTTTTAATACCAATGATCAACTTCTAATTGTTAATTGTTTCTCCATTGCTTTTCTTAACTGAATATATATATGTGTGTGTGTGTGTGTGTGTGTGTGTGTGTGTGTGTGTGTATACATATACGTATATATGTATATCTATATGCATGTACGTATTTACGTATGTCTGTATGTATATATATATACATGGGGGTTTGTGTGTGAGAGTGCGTGCGTACGTAGTAAATGTGTGTGTGTGTGTACTTGTGTATCTCAAAACAAATGTAAATTTCCCAACGCAAACATCGACATACTCGTTTACAATGGCGAAAGTATATAACGTTTCGAAACTGTTCTCACACAATATACTTACTTTCTATAAACATGTTAAAGGAAACAGCCCATAGGACAACTGAGATATGAAAGCGTAAGGTACATCTTAAATTTTTAAAGGACTTTAGGTCTACCAGAACGGTCAGTAAAATTACCACCTGTAACAAATTGGGAACAATACGTGCCTCCGTGAGCAATGATTAAGGTGATTTTTATATAATATAATATAATATAATATATATATATATATATAATATATATATTGTGTGTGTGTGTGCGTGTGTGTGTGTGTGTGTGTGTGTATTTATGTATATTAAATATCTATACATTATAGATAGATCTATTTATCTATCTATAAAGGATTCATGGGATGGGACATGACGATTGGGTGATGAAATTGTTATAGAAAATTAAGGAAAAGAAGAAGAAAAAGAAGAATCTAACAAATAAGAAGTAAAGCAATAAGTGTAACTTTTCTGGATCATAAATTGCAGGAGGAAGCCGCTTTTACATCAGTTTCTACTTACGAAAGACAACAATATGTGACAAAACTCGCAAAGTATACAAAAAGTGAATGCCAAACCTGGGCAACCTTGATACATAACCGTTTCTCAGGTATT
>NW_021828480.1:0-8264 GCF_006345805.1 Octopus sinensis
TTGCTTGTTTTTTGTGCTCTAGTCTTTGTGTTTTGTCATTTGAACTGTTACTTGCACAGCTACGAGAAGCCTTGTTCTAATAAACTACGATAAGTTATGAGATGTCAAATGAACGTAGGCACAGGCGTGGCTGTGTGGCAAAATTTTGCTTCGCAAGCACTTAGTTCCGAGTTCAGTCCTTTTGCGAGTGGATTTTTTTTTAGCGAAAACTGCTAGTTGTAATAGTATTAGCCTGTGAGGTTTTGATAATATTACAGTTGCTCCTGGCATGTGTGTTCCTCAACAGATTCAGAACTGAAAGAGAGATATAGTGGTCTTGAGACAGTAATAGTAGTAGTAGATGTGGTGATGATGGTGGAGCTGATGACAGTAGTGGCGGCGTCGGAGGTGGTGGGACTGGTAGTAGTAGTAGTAGTAGTAGTAGTAGCAGCAGCAGCAGCGGCAGCAGCAGCAGCAGCAGTAGTAGTAGTAGTAGTAGTAGTAGTAGTAGTAGTAGGGCTCTTGCGTATAACGTGTGCGTTTGAGTTTTAAGAGTAGCCCTCGTCACATCTTGCTTGTGACACCATGAGGCTTTAAATACACGTTCACTGCTGTACCTTTTGATAGGATCAAGCGAAAGAAAATCCTCCCCAGATACACATTTACATGTTCTTGGGCACTTCTTGCAAATAAACTCTTTGATCATGATTTGATATAAATTATTCTATCTATTTTTGATGGTATCTTCTGAGATCCAAATGCTTAAGAAGAACAAAGGTTGAAAAAAAAAATTTAAAGGGCAGATGAGAGATTGAGATAAAAAGAGGGATTCAGAAATTGAGGGAGAGGTTCATTGAGATCGAGATTTAGAGAAAGATATGGATAAATTACGAAAGAGAGTGAAAGAGAGAGAGAATGAGATGAAGAGATTGAGAGATTTTGAATGAGAAGCGGGGTATTTAATGAGCCGGATGTGTATAAACAGATTCAGAGAGTTTGAGAGGTAATCAGGGGTAAAGAAATTTAGTGAGAGAGGGAGACAGCTATATCGAAATGCAGATAGATAGATAGATAGATAGATAGATAGATAGATAGATAGATAGATAGATAGATAGATAGATAGATAGATAGCTAGATAGATAGATAGATAGATAGAGAGAGAGAGATAAATGGAGAGATAGAGATAGATAGAGAGAGAGAAGGAGAAATGAAGATATTTGGATAAAGGGTGATAGGAGATGACGAGATTGTAAAAGATTGAAAAATAAAGAGAGCAGAGGGATATAGTAAAAGGGAGACATTGAGATACAGATACGGAGAATTTCAAAGGGAAGGAGGGATAGAGGTATTTAGTGAAAGAAACGGCGAGAGAGAGAGAGAAAGAAAGAGAGAGATAGAGACAGATACAAAGAGTGAAGTAGAGAGACTAGCAAAGAGAGAACGAAATATAAAGAGAGAGATTGAAAGATAAAGACGGCTAGAGGGATTTAGTGAGAGAGAGAGAGAGAGAGAAACAGAGAGGCAAACATACAGACAGACAAACAGACAGACAGAAAGAGAGACAGACAGACAGACAGTGAAAGAGAGACAGACAGACAGAGAAAGAGAGAGTAACTTTGCGACATAAACATATAGCGAGAAATAGAAAGAGTAGGAGAAACAATGGAAGAGAGAGACGAAGAGAGATAGAGAGGTTCAGAGAAATGGACGTTGTGATACAGATAAAAGGAGAGAATTGGAGAGAATTGGAGAGACTGGAAGGACAGGGAGAGATGAAGATGTTGAGAGAGATCAAAAAGGAAGATTGATAGGGGAATTTAGTGATATATGAATATATATATATACACAAAGATATAGATACAGAGAAGGAAATGAGATTGGAATGGAGAGATCGAAGCAGAGAAAAACAAAGAGAATGTGAAAGAGATGAATAGAGGAAGGAAGAGGGACTTAAGCATTAAATAAAATATGTTAATCTGTTAGATGGTTCTCTCTTTGTGTTTTGTTATTTCTATCAACTAAATCAGTAAACTTACTAAACACTATAAAAAAACTATTCAAACCACACCACACACAAAATATATAATAAAATAAAAACTTTTACAAACACGAGAGAAATCACATTTGAAAAATACTGACAGACAGACAGACAGACAGACGAAGTAATGGATAAGCAGAAAGGTAAAAGAGCAATGGTAATAAATAAATACGTCACTGCAATATGAAAATACACAAAAGAGTTTGTTTTGTTTTTTTTTTTGTTTTTTCAAAAAAAGGCGGGGAAATAATAAAATAGAAATCTATCAGTAATAAAAATATTTTCTATAAAAGAACGGAAGACAGCTGCTCCCTAGTTAGAAATAAACTGATGATAAATTATGGCAACAATAACAAACAGTAACTGGGACGAACCAGTAAAGAAGCCACTTTGTGCGGGGTCATACATTTTGCTAGAAATAGCGGCTAAATTTTCCCCAAGTCTCAACATGCATATTCTAAATTGAAGGCATCACACAGAATAATTCTCTCTCTCTGCTATAAGTATAAGGACTGAAACTTGTAGGATGCGGGTTAGTCATTTACATCGACTCCCTACTGAACTGGTGTTTTTGTTTGTTCCTTCTCGAGCCATGCTTGGCTCATAAGAGCCGGTTTCCCGGTTTCATTGACGTATAGGTTCCCCACCTGGACGAGACGCCAGTCCGTCTCAGGTGAGCTGCTAGATATAGGATGAAAAAGTGAAAGAAAGTTGTGGCAAAAGAGTCAGCAGAAGTTCACCATTAACTTCTGCCGGAGCCGCGTGGAGCTTAAGTGTTTCGCTCATAAATACACACATCACCATGTCTTAGATTCGAAACCTCGATCTCCCGACCGCCAGTCCACTGCTCTAACCATTAGGCCATGTGCCTTCACGTATTCAACAGGTACTTATTTTATCCACCCCAAAAAGAATGAAAGCTAATCTAGAACTGGGTTCAATTTGAAGTCAGAACGTAATGATCCAGAAAGAATGCTGTTGAACATTTCGTCCGGTGCGCTCGTGATTTTGCCAGTTCGCTGCCTTAGTACACAGGTGTTCGGGGTGCTAATGGGATACTTAAAGTGTGGATACTCTAAGTTTCACATTAGCACACAGATAGGTCTCCAGATAAGTAGAAACATGGAAGGAAAAACTCATAACTTAAAAGTATTATATTCGACGGCTTTTGAGAACAGATTGTTTTACCCCATAAAATTATCTCACATGATCAGCCTACGTCTTAAACACATAAAGTCAGGGTGATGTTTAGTAGCCTGTATAGGTTTCAAATTATGAGGCAATGCCGGCAATTTCGGAGAAGGGGATAAGTCGGTTACATCGACCCCAGTGATCAGCTGGTACTTATTTATCGACCCTGAAAGGATAACAGGTAAAATCGACCTTGACAGAATTTGAAATCAAAACGTAAGGGCAGACGAAACGCTGCTAAGCATTTTCCCCATCGTGCTAATGATTGTCGGCCCGCCGCATTAAGCATTAGTTCATAAAGATCTTGCTAATATTGCTTTCAAATTTTGGCACAAGGCCAGCAACTTCAGGGATGAGGGTTAAGTCGATTACATTGATCCCACTGAAATTTATTTTATTTTATTTTTTATATTTTATCTAGTTTCAGCTCACGAGCTGTGGCCATGCTGGGGCACTGCCATTTGGTGTTGCTACATGATTTTACTTCACGAATGCTTTTTAGCAATTGCCATTTGGTGCATGAGAGAGTTCGATGCAGCTGCCCTCATCTGCACCCCCTGCCGTGAAGTTGGTTCATCTGGGACACCTGACAGGAAGAAATCCAGTTTTATTTTAAAAGACATCTGCATCCACCCCATGCAGGTCTCTCAGGTTCTTTGGGGGGATATTGAAGAGCTGTGGGCCTCTGAAGCCCAGGCTATCACAGTATTTTGTCCTACATCTTGATGGCAAAATACTAGTATTTATTTTATCGATCCCAGAAGGATGAAAAGCAAAGTCGACCTCGGCGGAATTTGAACGCAGAACGTAAAGATTGACGAAATGCTGTGAAGCATTTTGCCTGACTTGCTAACGATTCAACCATCTGGTCGCCTTCTACCTTGTCAATATTGATATGCGTCTTCTTACTGATGCGCATTCTTTTCTACTCTAGGCACAAGGCCCGAAATTTTGGGGGAGAGGGCAAGTCGATTAGATCGACACCAGTGCGCAACTGGTACTTATTATATCGACCCTGAAAGGATAAAAGGCAAAATGGATCTCGGCGGAATTTGAATTCAGAACGTAGAGACGGACGAAATGCCGCTAAGCATTTCGTGCGGCGCGCTAACGTTTCTTATTTCTTTATTGCGCACAAGGGGCTAAACATAGAGGGGACAAACATGGACAGACAAAGGGATCAAGTGGTTTACATCGACCCCAGTGCGTAACTGGTACTTAATTTATCGACCCCGAAAGGATGAAAGGCAAAGTCGAACTCGGCGGAATTTGAGCTCAGAACGTAACCTTTTCTACTCTAGGCACAAGGCCAGGAATTTTGTGGGAGGAGATCAGTCGATTAAATCAACTCTAGTACGCAACTGGTACTTAATATATTGACCTACGCAACTGGTACTTAATATATCGACCCCGAAAGGATGAAAGGTAAAGTCGACCTCGGCGGAATTTGAACTCACAACGTACCGGCAGACGAAATACCTATTTCTTTACTACCCACAAGGGGCTAAACACAGTGGGGCCAAACAAGGACAGACAAACGGATTAAGTCGATTATATCGACCTCAGTGCGTAACTGGTACTTAATTTATCGACCCCGAAAGGATGAAAGGCAAAGTCGACCTCGGCGGAATTTGAACTCAGAACGTAGCGGCGGACGAAATACCGCAAATCATTTCGCCCGGTGTGCTAACGTTTCTGCCAGCTCGCCGCCTTTACTGATGCGCATTCTAAGTAATCAAATCTTAAAAAGTTGGCGTTGGCGTAAGTAAAAGAAAAAGGACTTTAGTGAAAAAAACAAAGACAATGAACAAAGAATTCTTTTCTGCTTTATTACGTTTAATATACAGACGAAGGAGTGGCTGTTTGGTAAGTAGCTTGCTAACCAACCACATGTTTCCGGGTTCAGTCCCACTGCGTGGCATCTTGGGCAAGTGTCTTCTGCTATAGCCCCGGGTCGACCAATGCATTGTGAGTGGATTTGGTAGACGGAAACTGAAAGAAGCCTGTCGTATATATATATATATATATATATATATATATATCTAATGTAGGATAAAATTTTCTTCGAAAAAAATTTAATCAATGGCCAGCATATTAAAAAATACCTTGAAAGGTTAAATTCATAAACAATTCATAAATAAGGGCATATTTGGCATTAGAAATTTTTTCGTTTGCCCTTATTTATGAATTATATATATATATATGTATGTGTGTGTGTGTGTGTTTGTGTGTCTATGTTTGTCCCCCTAGCATTGCTTGACAACCGATGCTGGTGTGTTTACGTCCCCGTCACTTAGCGGTTCGGCAAAAGAGACCGATGGAATAAGTACTGGGTTTACAAAGAATAAGTCCCGGGGGTCGATTTGCTCGACTAAAGGCGGTGCTCCAGCATGGCCGCAGTCAAATGACTGAAACAAGTAAAAAGAGAAAAAAAGAGAAGAGAGACAAAAACAACACTTGAGCATGCACGCAACGCGACAGTCAGTACAATATTAGCTGAACATGATTGTCTTTTTCTGCCTACGATAAAAGTGACAATATTATGTAAATGATATCGAATAGCTGATTGCGCTACTCCATAGGGGAGACAACGAATAGGATAGATCACTAATAAAAATGTATAAACAAATACATGCCTACGTATACACACATATACACGCATACACATATACACACATACACACATATCTATCCTTTGTGTTTTATTTTTATTAGATTCGGTCATTGGATTGCGGTCAGGCTGGGGCATAGCCTGGATGAGTTTTTGTCTTGAAGAGCTTCACTCGAAGGACTCGATCCCAGGTTTTATTTTTACTGGTAATTAGTCTATCGTTCTGATCAAACAGATACTCACACGCACGCACGCACACACACACACACACACACACACACACACACACACACACACACACACACACACACACCATATATATATATATATATATACACACATCTAAATATATATTCTTTTCTCTTTTTGGTTTAGAGTTAATTTTGACCGGCCACCTACTTTGTAGCAAGGTGTGAACAAAAAGATCTTATTTTATTCATCATCCTTTAAATCTTGAGAAAGTCTTGCACGTTTTTAGTGTTCCCAAGCTTAGTAATACTTGCTCCAGTCGGGTCGCCACGTATCCTAGTGCTGCACAAAACGTAAGTGCCAAACCAAAACTGTTTTGAATATTGCATTGGTAAATGTCTTATCAATGGAATATAGAATTTTACTTTCTCTTGGATTTTTTCTGAACATACTGGCTTGCGGTGGGTAGCTGACATCCACAACGGGTCATATATGTTTTCTTGAGATCCTGCACAAAAATATCTGCCCAGTTACGTTTTAACTTGAAGTTTTATGTTTGTATGTATCTAAGTATGCGTGCATACATATATGCATGTATGTATGTATATATGTATGTATGTATGCATGTATGTCAGGTCACTTTCGAGTGCTACTGGTAACATGTAACCCAGTACAACCTGTTGCATGGTCGGGTCGTTGGCGACTAAACCGGCAACCCCACCAAGCTTGCTTGGTGAGGAGGGTGTTTATTGGACACCCTGTGGGATGAAAAACAAAACCCGTCAAAGAGCGGAGGAACTCTTGAGAGTCAACGGCCATCCAATAAATGCCTTAAGGCTGTATCATGCGCGGGGACATAGAAATAATCGGACTGAATACCCGATCGCGCGGTTGAACCATTGAGAGTGAAGGACCCCTAGCCTTTGTTAGGGCATCCTCCTAGGAGAAGGTAACTCAGGAAACTGGGATAACTCCGACATAAAACCTGCGGCTCAGTGGTTACCGATGATGTTGACTTGTTCTTCTTTTCGAATTATGACTGCTGTTGCTTAGTGAGTGGGATTCACTCAGTGCACAGCCTTTCCTCACTTTAAAAATATCTTCTTGCACAGGCATTGCACGATAACAACATTGATTAAGCTTCATGCAATGGTCATACTCAATAACGAGGGGGCAGCCACCATGTATGCATGTATGTATGTATGTATGTATGTATGTATGTATGTATGCATGTATGTATATATACATATATATATATAATTGAGTAGTTGAATGAATTATCTTATTATGGATAATTCGGTTAACCGATACCTGGGTAGCAAATTCACGTCAGAAAAACACGGTTGAAGCTACATGCCTAGGGCAGAGATCACGTGCTAGCGTGTGGAAATTTGTGTGTTTTTTTTAATACAAATAAATTTTTGTGCATCTTGATGCTGACATAAGTTCCTTACTTTTCCTGATGAGAAGGCGGCATAATGCACCCCTTATTCCTTTGAAATTAGGAATATGCAGCCTTCGAAACATATGTCGAAAATAAAATAAAGGAATTTTGTTAATTCGTCGTTCAACTCCATTCTTTCATTTAAATATATATATATATATACTTATCTTTTCAGCCTGGTAATTTATTGGTCCCAACTGCCGAAGCGCTTAGTATGAGTAGAGAAACAATAACTAATATCAGTTGCCTGATTGTGGGAGAAAGCAAACACATATACAAAGACATGCACACATCCACACATGGATATATATTCACACATATACGCATATATGTAGCCGTAACAATGTACACATACACACATACATACATACATTAATTTATATATATATATATATATATATATATATACACATATATATATATATATTTATATATATATGAATATATATATATATATATATATAATATATATATATAAATATATGTGTGTGATTATATATACGGGTCTTATATAAATTCAATCAGAAGGCATTGGTTAGCTAGGGCTATATAACAGAAACTTGCTCAAGGAGTCTTGCAATGGGAGTGAACCCGAAACCTCGAGGCTGTAAAGTATGCTTCCTAAACATACAGCCATGTCTGCGCCCACAAAGCCATGCCCACGCCTACAGCTACGGATATTTGTCCTGGCTAAAACTTTCAGTCAGTACACGAACGCTATAGAGTATCATGTACATGTTACTGTCACAAATCGGGATTTTTTGCGTATTCTGTTTTTATCTTGAAGTAACCGCATATCATCCAATTCATAC
>NW_021828481.1:0-2500 GCF_006345805.1 Octopus sinensis
TTAGCTGTGGCAGCAGTGATATTGGATAATGGTTGTGGTGGTAGTGATAGTAGTGCTGGTTGTAGTGGTGGTGGTGATGTTGGTGTGGTAATATATGTACCATCTATGTATTGAGGTCGATACTATCCACTTATCTCCCCCCACCAACATTTCTAGCCTTGTGCCAAAATCGCAAACTACTCTTTATACAACCATTCTTTCCATGTTTATAATTAATGGTTAGGGTTAGGGTTATAATATCAACGGTTTATACCTATGCCTTATATTCACCTGAAAGGGGCCTAGAGCAATTCTCACTACTTTTGCAGGCGCTCGCAGAATGGCCCAACCATTCACTGATGTCTAGCTTCAATAGGCAGAGTCAAGGACCTTTGCAGACACTTCCACTACCGTGAGTTCAACTCAGTCATTCTTGGAGAAGCGGTGTCTAGGGCCTTTGCAGGTTCTCTCGCAATTTCTTAGTTAAAGACATTCGATGCCTAACTTGGAAGGATAATGTCCATGACCGTTACAGGCCCTCCATTTCAGTGCAGCTCATTCGAATACGGTTAATGTCAAACTTGAGGAAGCAGCGGGAAGGCCTTTGCAGATTCTAGGATTTCTCAGACTGGGATAGATAACGTCTTACTTGCGATACGCGGTGAGGCGAGAGCGGCGCCCAGCACATCTGTTGACCCTCCGAGAATGCTCAAATCAACATGATTAATAAACAGTTTGTAGAGGTGGTACCTAAGGTATTGGCAGACCCTCTTAGTATCGTCAAATAATTATAGATGATTTAAAGCAGAATGGTATAACGACTATTGGGTTACGGCAAGTAACCTTAGATGCCAAGAGCCCTCCTAAGTATCTTAGTTGTCCCTAATAACAGTTCTGGAGCTGTACTAAACTAGGTTTCGTGCCTATTTCCTTTATCCATCTGTTTCAGATCTTTAGCGATAGTTTCCAATACACCTGTAACTACTGCGATACATTTTACCTGCACTATCCATAGTCTCTCTAATTCAATACCCGTCATGTTGATTTTTTCATCATTTGGGACTGTAAAGTCAATCATCTGGCACTTTCTATTCTCTTTATCTACTACTACTACTACTACTACTACTACTACTACTACTACTTCTGCTGCTGCTGCTGCTGCTACTACTACTACTACTACTACTACTACTACTACTACTACTACTACTACTACTCCCAAATCAGGCCTTCTAGTTTTCTATTATTGTCAGTCTGAATGTTAAAGTCCCCCAACATCTTGTATTTCTTACTTTCTAGTAATTTACTAGGTTCATGTTCATTCCATTTATCAGTATGTTCAAATCCTAGTTTTCTACATAGCTCCCAGTGGATTGCGCTTTCTAGATTGTCATGTCTTTTCTTGTATTCTTTCTGTGTTAGCATGCTACATTCACTTACTATATGAGTAACACTTTTCTCTTTTGAATTGCATAACCTACATTGGGAATCTATTTGGGCGTTTTCTCTATCTTGGCTTTTATCCAAATTGGTCCTTAATGCTTAATCTTATGCAGCTACTAAGAAACTTTCTGTCTCCATCTTCAGCCTTTTCTTCTGCAACCAAAACCATGTCTCACTACTGCTACTTGCCGCAACTATCTTTTGGAATTTACCATGCAACACCTTTCCCTGCCAGTCATATTTTCTGTTCTTTTTTCTGGTTTTTAACTTCGTTTGGGTGTTTGTTTTCTCTATGTCTGTGATTCTATGTCTATGTCTGTGATTCTAGCAGCAAGGAGTCTACACAAGCCAACTTCACGCAGTTTTCTACTGATGTTAACCATCTCCTGCCTTCCTTTCTAGGTAAGTATAATCTTGCTACTCCTGCGCTTGGGTGGAGTTCTCCATTCATATTTAATTCCTTCCTAGTTCTGTTTAGCTTTGCTAATTCAAGTTTTGTCCAATCTGCAAAAGCTGCTGAGTATCTTAGTAATGATTCTGCCCAAGTATTTACAGCCTTCACTAGATTCGAACCATTTAACTTTGACTTCATTAGCTTCCTCCCCTCCTGATGTACTTCTTAATTTTCGTTTTCATTTCTATAGTTAGTACTCTATCAGATTCTAATACTCCTAGATACTTATAACTCTCTCCTCCTTTCAGTGGTTTTAATGTCTAGCCATCTGGTAACTCGATGCCTTCGCTATTGACTACCCGTCCCATTCTCATGACTAATATGGCACCCTTATCTATGCTAATAATAATAATAATAATAATAATAATAATAATAATAATAATAATAATAATAATAATAATAATAATTATAATAAGAATAATAACCGGATATTATCATAAAAGATCAGACAAAAAGGATGTGTTTATTAATTGACATGAGTATTCCTTGCGATCACAATATCGCGGCGAAAGAATTTGACAAGATTAGTAAATATAAAGACTTGCTGATAGAAATTGAAAAAATGAGGCATCTCAAGGCGACTACAGTACCAGTGATTGTAGGATCTCCAGGAATGATAAAAAAAAG
>NW_021828481.1:5000-8361 GCF_006345805.1 Octopus sinensis
ATCATCATCATCATCATCATCATCATCATCATCACACCTCATCATCATCATCATCATCATCATCATCACCATCACCATCGTCATCACCATCATCATCGTCCATCATATCATCATCACATCATCATCATCATCATCATCATCACCATCATCATCATTATCATCGTCGTCATCACCATCATCACCATCATCATCATCATCATCATCATCATCATCATCATCATCATCATCATCATCATCATCATCATCATCATCATCATCATCGTTCTCATCTTAGTTCTCAACGCAGCATTATTATAAGAATCCTCTTCATCCCCAATGTAATAGCATCATCGCAGAAAACAAGTTATTGATATTTCGAATTATTGCGCATGCTGGAATCGCCTTGTAAGAAAATATTTGTCAAAGGGTAAACATCGAAATTTCAAAACGGACAGAAAATATTGCAAAAGTAGACCAACAAACGTATACTCAGACAGTTGAAATATTTACAAAAGTGATAAATACACGAAATATTTGTAGAAAAAACACATACATAAGAAAGATATACATGGAATATATATACGAGAAAAATGTGAAACAAGCAGGAATCGCGCGTATTGGAACGTTGGGTATATCTATATCTGTTTTTCTGTGTTTATTTCAGCTATACATCCGTACGAAAACGCAAAGAATATATACATACACACACAAACATATATACAAAAAACATATGCGCGCGCACACACACACACACAATATATATATATATATTAACGAGCAAAACTCCCCCCGTCCAATGGACGGTGCTGAGTTGTCAAACATTTAAACCAAATTTTCTCAAAACAACTTCTCCAAACGTCCAATAGGCCTCTCCTTTGAGAAACACTGATTTAACCTAAATTTGAGAGACCAGCAAAAGAAGAAATAGAGATAGGCTTTTTTCCTAGTCCAAAGAAAAACGATTTTATTCACACAAATATGCAACCGAAGAGTTTAAAGTACCAGTAATGATAAGGCTATTGACTGGGAGAACACAAACATAGTTTAAACAGTAAGCTTGGCAGGAAAGAAACGTGCCTTTAAGCAGTACAAAAACAACAAAAAATGGAAAGTGCAGTTATGTACAGGTTGACGGAAGAAAAGCAGGACAAAAACGATGCATGCAATGGGTTAGCTGGAGGTAAATCTAGATGGAAAAGCATGATGAATTTATGAGAACGTACCTGGGACAATAAGTTTAGTGCATTTTTCTCGCGTACGAGTAGTATCGATCGCAACAGCTGATGTACTTGCGCATACAAATGCACGTTCCCACGACTTTTCCGATCGCATTCTCACCTGGAATCGATTTTTGTAATTTTTTCAAGACTTATACACGCCCTGATACCGTCGGTATGTACATATCAAACTTGAGCGCAATCGGATGGAGGATGCCCGAGATCTAGAAGACACACAGGACAGACGAACGGATTTTATATATATATAAATAAAATCCATATAAATATCTATATATATATATATAATTATATATAATATATTATATATATATATATATATATATATATATATAGGCGCAGGAGTGGCTGTGTTATAAGAAACATAATCTCCAACCACATAGTTCTGGGTTCAGATCTACTGCGTGGCATCTTGAGCAAGTGTCGTATGCTATAGGGAGGGCGACGGAAGCCCTATCGGTGGGTTTTGGTGGACGAAAGCTGAAAGAGGCCCAACGTATATGTATGCATATATGTATATGTACATGTATATATATATATATACATACACATATATACACACTAACACACATGTCTTTCTTCTCCCCTCTTAATTCCTTCTTTCCCTCTTCTCCCCCTTTGGTACCTTCGTCCCTCTTTTTCTCTCTCTATTGATTCCTTTGCCCCCCTTTTTTTTCTCTCTCTTCTCCTCACGTGACCGCTGGTCAACCAGCTTTTCGGCTTCTGACCAGCGCCAAGAGAACATCGTTTCTTCGTCTGCCGAAAAAGGCATTTTTTTCCAAATACGCCAGCTAAACTAAGTTGTACGTCTTTAGTTGTAACACCCGCTGTTTTTGTCCTGTTATTACTATTATTGTTTTGTGATTTATATTCGTGTGGCATCGTCCGTTCGTTTTTGTCCTTGTTTTCGTATACATTCGATCCTTTTTCCAAGAAATCTAATGCTCGTAGCTTAGTTTTTCCTTGGGGCTGGTCGCGATCGGAGCGATCTCAAGATTAATCAGCCGAAATTGCGAGGATGATCAGGTTCTTGACTGAAGATTGGAGGCTTTCGAATGTCCCGTCCGTGTTTTTTGTATCGTCTTTAAATGTTTTACGTTCTTGTCCCAGTTTGTATTTTTCTACATATAATATATATATATATATATATATATATATAAAAGAGTTACGGAATTATATATATATATATAAGAGTACGTAATTAATATATTATATATATATATATATATTATATATATTATATATAATATATATTTATATAAGAGTTACGGAATGGAGTTTGGAATCCGGGCTACCTTATGATTCATAGCGAATGGAACCTCAGAAGAATGTAAAATCAAGGTGAGGTGTATAACACTAGCTACGCTTCAGGCCCAGGATATCTTTGTTAAATTAAAGGCTACATTGTTGCAAGGAGGTACATGTTGACGCAACATTCCCTCTCAATAAACCATTATTGTTTCATGAAAGTTGTCTTCTTTTATATTCACTACGGATTGCTTGAAGCTAACTATCTTCCTACACCTCGATCCCTGGATCTTACATTCATATATATACATATATATGTGCATATTGTTTGATTATGTGTGAGCGCGTGCGTGTGTTTCATTTAATTATATCTATGTGTGTGTGTGGTGTGTTGTGATGTATGTGTATATATATATATATATATATATTAGATATATATATATATATATATATAAATATTTGTTTTTTATGTGCATACTTTCTCACGCACAATACACGTACATACAAGCGTACGTACAGACGCACAGACTAATTTTTGCATATATAATATATATATATATATACATATGTATATGAGTGTGTTTGTGTGTGTGTGTGTGTTTCTGAGCGCGTTTGTTTCTGGTGTGTATAATGTTTGTAAACTGATATCTTATGCAACATGTCCTCGTTTAACTTTCTCTGCTCTGCAGCATATTCAAAATAACTTCCGCAAACATACGCCAAATTCTCTCGAATTCTTGTAATCATTGCTCAATTCTTGGAACACTCAGACCGCAGATTGCATTACTCTCTACAAATTCTTAGCATTGACAATTCCTCCCGCCAAACATGACACTATACTCACAACTACGGTGAAGACAGTTAAAAGATGTTAAATGGAGGAAAGACAGCTGATGTTT
>NW_021828482.1:0-8296 GCF_006345805.1 Octopus sinensis
TTATATATATAATATATATATATATATATACTTATTTATTTTCTTATATATATATATATATATATATATACTTATTTATTTTCTATATATATATATATATTGTTTTCGTATACATTCGCTGCTTTCTTCCAAGGAATCTAATGCTTTTAGCCTAATTTTTCTTTGGTGCTGGCCAGATTAGAGCAATCTCGAGTATAACCAGCCGAAATTGCAAAGATAATCTGGAACTTGACTGAGGAAAGAAAACTCCGAATGACCCATCCTCTTGTTTTCTTGTTTTCTTTGTATCGTCTTTCTGGATGTTTTATTGCCCCTTTTTTGTATCACCTAACTGTTTGGATGTTTTATGTTCTTGTCCCATTTTGTATTATATATGTATTATATATATATATATATATATATATATAGCGGCGTACGTACACTTTGGTCTCTTATATGTAAGTATATATTTACCTAAATCCTGTACGACTCTATTCTTTTATTCTTTCCTTCTTTCTATCAGCCCTTTCACGCTTACTTCGTTCATTTCACTCTTCGTTCTTTCGTTCCCAATCTCTCACATTTCCTTGCCTTTTCTTCATGCTCACTTTCCCTCCTCTTTTCACTTCACTGTGTCATTGTCATTTTTTTTCGCCCCTCCTTATTTCTTCTCTCACTCGGCCTCTACCTCTCTCTCTTCTCTCCCTACGTGACCGGTGTTGTATTTGTGTAACCATCTCCGTTTTTTCCGTCCTTGTTTTCGTATACATTCGCTGCTTTCTTCCAGGGAATCTATGCTCTTAGCTTAGTTTTTCCTTGGGGCTAGCCAGATTGGAGTAATCTCGAGTATAACCAGCCAAAATTGCACAGATAATCTGAAACTCAACTGAGGAAAGAAAATTTCGAATGACCCGTCCTTGTTTTCTTTATATCGTCTTTGTTGTCTCTTTTTTTAATCACCTGTCTGGATGTTTTGCTTTCTTGTCCCATTTTGTATTTTATATATATATATATATATATATCTATATATATATATATATATTGTGTGTGTGTGTGGTGTGTGTGTGTGTGTGTGTGTGTGTGTGTGTGGTGTGGTGTGTGTGTGTGTGTGTGTGTGTGTGTTGTGGTGTGTGTGTGTGGTGTATGTGTGTGTGTGTGTGTGTGGTTTGCGTGTATGTGCGTGTGTGTGCGTGTGTGTGCGTGTGTGTGGTGTGTGTGTGTGTGTGCGTGTGTGCATGCATGTATATATATATATTAGGGTGATGCAAAATAACTTGTCAATTCAAAAAATCGAAGGCACCCTCTAATTTTATTTAATTTAGAGTAAAAACTCAACATGCAAAATTTCAGCACAACTGAAGACATTTTAGAGGTTGCTGCCATCTAGTGAACATTTTGTATATTGTTATTTTTCAGTTTGTATTTATTGTACATTTATCTATTTTGTAGATTTCATCAAAAATGGTAGTCGCCAACATATAGCAGTCATAACAGACTCTGAACCTCTTTCTGCAAGCCTTTTCATCTCTTTCGTTGCTATAGACACCGTAGCCGAACTTTCTACAATCATTTCTTTGCTGTGACGTCACTGTGGCGGCCGCGTCAGTATAAGAGCGGCGTCACTAACACTGTATCTTTGCTGCCTTCGCCGAGAGTGATTGTATAGAACTATAGGTATTGCTCAGTTCCACTCATGGAACGGCATACGCGTCACGAAACAGTTGTTTGGTTCATAGGACATCCTATAGAGTCCTTCAAAGAAACCCAGCTTCCCTCTAAGAGGGGAAAATTAGCACTGTTTATGAAATACAAGAGCAACAAAAAGCAACAGGTGAAAACAGTGGCTATGTCGACTGCGAGAGATGTTATGGACGTGTGGGAAAAGGCACGCATCCCAATAGTGTTGAGATGTCATGTCGTGGAGAGAGTAAAAAAACTTATCAACGAGTGGGAGAAACTAAAGAACAGAAATAATAAGAAGCAAGCACCTTCAAAAACAAGAGAGCTGGCAAAATGACTTGAAAGATCTGTTTGAAAATGCACATGCAAGAGGTCTTGACATGATAAAGATAGATGAAGACCGTGAGTAGTTTTTGATGCTGCAATGAGAAAAAGGAAGAAAAGGCAAAATGGCTGAAGGGGATAAAGTTTTTTCACAAATGGAAGAGATTGCTAGAGAAAAGGAAACATTGCTTGAAAAGAAAAGAAAGAGAGAAACAGCCGTGTTCGAAACAGCAGTGCTCTCAAGTTCAAGTCCTTCGAGTTTGAATCAAGATAGTTCAACTTCACAAGAATAATTTGTTGCTGACTCTCAGCAGCCATCAACTTCGAGACAAAGTAGATTAAAGTCTAATAGTGCAAATCTTGTGGATTCATCAATGCTTGTATCTCTTGATGCTGCAAAAGTAAGCGAGAGAGCTACTTCGGCAATCTTGATCCCAACAATCAATACTCATGGGCAAAACCCTGAAGAATACAGTGTTAGTTATTCATCGATACGGAGATCAAGACAAAGGAACTGCAAGGCAATGGCAGAACATTTGAAGCAGGATTTTGAAACAATTTGTCCTCTCGAAATACATTGGGATGTCAAACTAGTAGAAGATATTACTGGTCATGAAAATGTTGAACGACTACCAGTTCTAATTTCCGGCCAAGGAGTTGATTAGCTTCTTGGTATTCCTAGACTTGCCAGAGGAACTGGTCAAAACATTGCAGATGCTGTCCTTCACTTAGTACTGGAGTGGAATATATCTGACCAAGTGGAGGGCATATGTTTTGACACCACTGCCTCCAACACGGGTTCTAAGAGTGGTGATTGTATGTTACTAGAGCAAAGATTGGATAAAGATATGCTGTGGCTGACTTGCCAACATCATGTGTTCGAAATAGTGTTAGAAGCTGCAGTTTCTGTCTCCTTGCCATCTTCTACTGTCCCTGACATACAACTGTTTAAGAGATTCAAAGCAAAAGGCTGACAAAATTGTAAGTGCTACACTCAATACGCTTTTAAGACATTTGTGATACCTCTCTGGAGAGCTTGTGGGGCTTGCATTTTTTTATTCAATTGTTTCGAATGATACAAAAAAACAAAATGAAGCAGGCTCTGCAGAAACCAGTTGACTCAAAACCGAGCAAACGAGCATCAATACGAGCATGAATCAGCTGGGCAGAAACAACTGCAGGATTTCGTTACTGCCAACACAAAAAGATTCTTTGAAATCCTAGAGGTGCCTTTCACCTTTCTTGAAAAAGATGCTGAAGAATGGAATGATGATGAAAGTTATGCGAATGCAAGAGATATCGCATATGGACTCAAAGTGTGGAAAACGGACTCAAATGTTGGACTCATATGGATTCAAACGTTGTGGAAAGAGGTGTACAACAAGCTGATAACGAATGATGAAAAGCAGAAACAATACCTTCGTCAAATTATTAAAAGTGACAGGTTGTCACTCTCAAACAAAAACAAAAAACATTACTCTTCACAAAAAAAAAATATTTACATAAGTGGTTATGACATGCATACTGGGGAAACTTCCATATTTTAAAAGGCTAACGCGCTATACACTGTACCCCACTATAGCTTAGAATGTCATCGTTTATTTTTCAAACTAGGCTAACTAGGTATATATCAAACCTGTTCCGGCAAAAATATCAGCACAACAATATTTTTGAGCACAAACTGATGTACCTTTTTTTTGAAAGCTTGGTAGCCACCTCTAATTTTCTCTTTTTCAACCCCAAATTTCGCATACAATGCTTTCTTAGGGAGGTGTCTCCCTGAAAATTAAAAAAAAAACAAAACATTTTGACTACTTTTTTGCATCACCCTAATATATATATAGAACAAATCCCACCACTAATGAAGCGCCTCCTAGTAACACAAAGATCAAAGTAGTAATAGCCCCGCCCCACACACACACACACACAACATAACACGAACACAGATATACCTAATAATTCATGTAGCTTCAGGGATAGAAGTAAGTGCCAATTCTCTAATAGATGTAAGACTAAAAACTAAGTTTACCAATGTGACGTATACACAAAGAGCCATATAAAATCCTACATAGGAATCACGAAAAACCAAATGATACTTCGCTACAACGCACGCCAACCTAGCGTCAGAAATAGGAGTAAGGCAAATTCAACAGGGCTTAGTAGCTATATCTGGGAGCTTAAGGACAAAAAAATTTAGATTAGAATGGCGCATACTCGCAAAAGCTACTTCTTACAACTCTACCAATAGACGGTGCGATCTCTGTTTAACCGAACGCCTGGAAATTCTAAGGGCTAAACTGTCTCTTCTGAACAGAACATATGAGAACAGTATTTTTTATCTACATATAGTCCTCTTTAAAAGTATCGGTAAACCCGCTTGACCCTGAATAAATCCTACGCTAGCTTCTTCATCGAAATAATACCAAATTGGACACCATGTTTTCTTTTTTTTTTTTTTTAAAGTGGCTACAAAACAAAAATCCAATTCCGTTCGAAAGAGGTGTAAATTTCATAATGCAAATTTAGCGACAGTGGATGTTATTTCACGTATTAAGAAAATGGTACAATAAAAACCAAAACAGTGTTCTTCAAAACAACAAAATTGAACAATAACTCACGCGATTCAAAATTACGTCCAACGTATGTAACAATCAATTCCCCTGCCTGAGATATGTCTACTCAGTATTGAGTAATTTCTTTGTTGTTTACGCACTTCAAATACAGCTGCTGTTGTTACCACTCCTACCATCACTATATTACTATTACTGTGTACACAAAAGTAGATAGACAACGAAAGCATTGTTTACAGAGAGGATAGTGTTCCTGTTAATGTTTGTATGATTGTCGTTGTATCGGTGACGCAGCGAGTAAAGTTCTGATGAATACTCTTGAAATTTAATGTTTTCTTTTTTCTGGCTATTGCTGCTGCTGCTGCTGCTATTGTTTCTATATTTGTTATTGTTGCTCTTATTGATGTCAATTTTGTTTCCGACGATGTTAATTACTTTTGTTTAATCCCGCCTTTTCTATATTGATTTTCTTAATTTCTTTGTTCTTTATTTCAAATTTATTATTCTATCTTCAGTTAAATTTGATCGGTATACAAACTATTAGTACACCATTTCAATATGTATGTATGTGTTTGTACTTGTGTGTCTGTGTGTACGTGTATATCTGTACAAGAGGATGCTGGAAAGTCACTGGCTTTGGGTAAAAGAAAATAGAGGAGGATTGCTTAATTATGATTTTATTCAACATATTTCCCTCTGAAACACCCTTATTGCAGTTGTCCTTCAGTTTTTCTAAGCCCTGTAAAAGTACTCGGAAGGTTGGGTCTCCAAACAGTTCTTTCGCGATACCCTTAAAACCAGGGACTTTTCAGCACCCTCTCGTACGTGCACGCCATGTAACTGAAATAGAACATTCGTACAGTTTTAGGGATTTATATCACTCTTCTCCCGTAAGAAATTCTTTTTTACATAGATTATAACTAATATTTCGGAATCTATGCCCCATTCAAATGTTCTCATAACCTCATTCTGTCGCTAAATCTTTTGCTTTGCATTATTCCTCAGCCAAATGTCCGTGAGAAATCCAAAGCAGGCCTTTTGTTTAAAGGTTCTACAGGTAGAAAGCGATTCCTTGTACTGATCCTCACAGAAACTTCAAGCCATGTCAATATAACATGGTAGCTGTGAATTTATTTTCCTTTAAAATAAGGGAAATAAAATTTCTCCCACCATATCATTTGAATGAACGAATGCGTTATAAGAATGCTATATAAAAATATAAACTGACTCGATACTATATTCCATCAATTTTTGGAGGGATGAAAAACAAAGTTAAAATGAGATCATATAGCAGTTAATCCGAACGCCCTAACGATTTCGCTAAACCTCTGTCTTACTGACGGGAAGAGTAGCATCTGGACTCGCAACCGTTACATCATATCATAATTTGAAGGATTTATTTTATTTACAAAGTACAGGCTACAAAATATCCAATCCTCAGTTTGTGACCGAAAATGTCGATTATATCACATGTATGTGAAAGATATAACGCACATTTCAAACAGTTCTTCATATAGGCTTATTAATGCAGTATGGTGTTATTGCAAAATAAAATAAAATAAAATAATTAAATAATTCGATAGGAAGACTACGATGGGATAAATATAGAAAATATTTTTGTTGTCGAATCTATGCATATGTTTCAACAAGATTTTTACCTCAAAACTTCTGCTGAGTAAAAAATTAGCTTTATACAGTGGTATATAAAAAAATATGTGCAGGTATAAAGGTCACCTATTAACATATTTGAAATCTATGAAAAACAGAATATTTACAGGTGAGTCTTATAAACTTATTGATTCTTTTTACCTAGGGTTATAAATTTACGTTAAGGCAATTGGACACCAGATGTCCAGGTGGTAACCTTTAAAAGCTGAGTTTTCAATTAATGAGAGCTATTAGGTAAGTTAAACTTTACAACAACTTGTAAGTGGAACAGAAAAAGTAGGCAAGAACTTTTTGATTACCATCATGTAAATATTGTCAGGTGTTGTTATCTAAAATCTTATTCTTTATTGCAAGGGTCTATACTAGAAAATAAAGATAAGACATATAGTCATATCTCTAGATTTATAAATATCAATGCATATACAAATATAGTTATATTGGGAAAACGCCATCTTCCCAATCCTGTTTTCTACTTGGATAAAATTATCAAAAATAAACCTCTGTAATACTCTTCGACAACTTTTCTGGAACAAGTGAATAACAAAATCAGATTCAGCGTGGAAAATTACATCAATATACCAAATTTCACTTAATTCTAAAATTTCAAGAATTGGTCTATTAAATAATTAACTGTTTTGAGTCATTGTTTTAGAGAAATTCTCCACGTGATAAATTTATATACCATTATATATGGAAGCAAAAATTACGTGATTACCAGTATATTTATCCGCTATAAATTGTTGAAGGCACTTCTTTGAAGTGTAACTGATAATTCTATCAAAACTTAATGAAATAATAAATGCGTTGATTTCAGTCTTCATGTTTATGTCCTCATTGGAAATCGCTGACAATTATTGATGTTATTCGTACCACGCTTAAAATATGACTCGTGTGTCAATAACACTTCTCATGTACCAAACAACCGTTAGTAATAAGTTTCTCTGTACGTACCATGTGCATGTGAACAAAAGTATAATTTCCCCCTTGTTGCTCTGTGTTTATGTGACTACTAAAAATAATGAAGGTAAAACACTATAAGTATGAGACAAAATATACATACTGAGTATCATTTAAATTAAGCTCCTCCACGTGTACTCCTGCATGGCTGGAGTCCATTTACTGAAACAAATAAAAGAGGAGGAGTACACACACACACACACACACACACACACACACATACACACTCACGCATGTACACACACATATATGATTTAATAAATACAGAATTTTTAAGGTGAGCTACTATAGCTTTCATGCACAGATGAAGCTTGTATGGCGTGCCGTGCACTAGCCTGCAATCTTTCAGGCTAAAAATATTAGCATTTTCACTGATGTTGCAAATAACCAGTATGCTGGATGCTGTATTAATACCAAAAGGTCATATTTCTATCAAACCTAACATGAATGTTTTGTTAGACCGCCGAATACTGCGTTACTAGTTTTGAGAGATCCTCTTATATAGCCGTTTGGTCAAGCATACGGTGACGCTTCCCACTGATGATACCCAGGAGAATGGAATCACGATATGGGAATTCTAGTGTCAGTGAGGGACGGCTCTCATCTGCTACGTTCAATGCGTGTGCTTTTATGTATCAAGAGCCTAATAAGGCTGATAACGCAGTATTCGGTGTTCTGACAAGACATCCATGTGGATTTGGATATAAGGATTACCTTATATATATATATAAGTTCAATAAAAATTTAGATTCAGTTGAATATGGTACTTAAGTCAAAGGCTCCAGAATTTGGTATAGTATTATCCATATAATTCAAAATGGGGTTATTACAATCAAAATAAGCAACAAGGATATCCAGAGGTAATGCAGTACCATCGTTTCATGCGACTTCATTTAATTGAACAATGAAAATATTACATCAATTTTAAAATGTAGAGCAATCTTCAGCTGCATAAAAATTTAGAACTTAGTTAAATTAAAAGGATTCATTTGTATTGTTATTCTATTAATCAAAATCACAAAGAGGATAAGTAGATACACAAAGAACAGGTTTCATCAGTAGGAGTGATTTTCATATTTTCATTTACATTTATTTTATTTAACTTAAGTTTATTATAC
>NW_021828483.1:0-5000 GCF_006345805.1 Octopus sinensis
TACAGAGGCATACCCAATCTAGCCAAGGCAATATCTGACCTAAAATTTTCAAATTATGGCCTATTATGGCCGTTCCTTAATTGTAATGTTGAAATTAAAATGGTCTATGACTATTTAATTTTTTCCCACTGGGCCGCTGGGTGGCAATAAAATTCTATAAAATTTTCCTTGCCACCCTATATTGATTAATTATGAATTTTTTTGGTTAATTCCGTAATGGAATCGACGGCTGATATTTATTTGCTGCCGATAAATTGGCGCGAGTGCGACGATCGATTTGAAAATTTTTAGGTCAGATATTGCCTTGGCTAGATTGGGTAATGCCTCGTGTAATTACTGTTGTCCCGTCATGAGCTATTTCTGGCTGAAGACCGAGGGCTTATGGAAGATTGGCTTGATTTAATTTAATCAGGTTAGTTTACCATTAAACAGAGGATGGAACGGTATTACCGTACAAGAATTACAGGGTAAATGTTTTTTTAATTTTCTCTGTTACGGATTTAATCTTTTTGCGGTCGGGTAGAAGCTTGGCTGTTATTTTCGGGGTGAATGGCCTATTATGGCCGTTCCTAATTGTAATGTTGAACTTAAAAATGGTCTATGACTATTAATTTTCCCACTGGGCCGCTTATGGTGCAATAAAATTCTATAAAATTTTCCTTGCCACCCTATATTGATTAATTATGAATTTTTTGGTTAATTCCGTAATGGAATCGACGGCTGATCTTTATTTGCTGCCGATAAATTTGGCGCGAGTGCGACGATTTGAAAATTTTAGGTCAGATATTGCCTTGGCTAGATGGGTATGCCTCGTGTAATACTGTCCGTCTTGAGCTATTTCTTGCTGAAGAATCCGAGGGCTTATGGAAGATTGGCTTGATTTAATTTAATCAGGTTAGTTTACCATTAAACAGAGGATGAAACGGTATATATACCGTACAAGAAATTACAGGGTAAATGTTTTTTTTAATTTTCTCCTGTTTACGGATTTAATCTTTTTGCGAGTTAGAAGCTTGGCTGTTAGTTCTAGTGGGTGTGAATGGCCTATTATGGCCGTTCCTTAATTGTTAATATATATTATTAATATATATATAATATATAATATTATATATATATATATATACACAACACGTTGTTTATACACCAGTCTTCGTCCTTTGTTTTTTATAAGTTTTCAATGTATATATATGTATATTCTCTTTCTCTTGTTTTTCTTTACTACTGTTTCAGTCATTTGACTGCGGCCATGCTGGAGCACACCACTTTAGTCGAGGCAAATCGACCCGGGACTTATTCTTTGTAAGCCCAGTACTTATCTATCGGTCTCTTTTGCCGAACCACTAAGTGACGGGGACGCGTAAACACACCAGCATCGGTTGTCAAGCAATGCTAGAGAGGGGACAACACACAGACACTCAAACATATACACACACATACATATTATATATATACATATATACGACAGGCTTCTTTCAGTTTCCGTCTACAAATCCACTCACAAGGAGTGGTCGGCCCGAGGCTATAGCAGAAGACACTTGCCCAAGATGCCACGCAGTGGGACTGAACCCGGAACCATGTGGTTGGTTAGCAAGCTACTGCACCTAGAAAGTTACCCTCTCAGGCACAAGTCCGGGCAAGGTTGTTTATGGAAAACCAGCAGCCGCCCTTGCATACCGGCTTCCCCTCTTCACGCTACCAGGGAAAAGCGAAGGGGCCGATATAGCTTGGCTCCTGTGACGTTGCAACTCATTTCTACAGCTGAGTGAACTGGAGCAACGTGAAATAAAATGTCTTGCTCAAGAACACAACACGCAGCCCGGTCCCGGATTCGAACTCACAACCTCGCTATCGTAAGCTCGACGCTGTAACCACTGAGCCATGCACCTTCACTATGTATATATATTACAGCGTCGAGCTTACGATAGCGAGGTTGTGAGTTCGAATCCGGGACCGGGCTGCGTGTTGTATTCTTGAGCAAGACATTTTATTTCACGTTGCTCCACTTGGTGAAGAATGGAGTTTGATATAGCTACTTTCATATATATATATGCATGTATGTATGTATGTATGTATGTATGTATGTATGTATGTATGTATGTATGGATGTCTATATGTATGTTTGTATGTATGTATGTGTATATGTATATACGCGTATATGTATACATATACGCATATATACATATACACATACATACATACCCAATGTATATATATATATGTATATATATAGGCGTTTGTGTGCGGCGCTTTGACGTACCTGCCATTGTCTCCTCTAAACAACATCAACAACAACAACAAGTGTAATACCAAAGAGACAAAAGCAACATCACAAAACAAGGCTATTGAAAAGAAAATTTTCGCCCGTTTCCCCAAGGTACACACCTATATCTACAACATTGCCCCACCCCCTGGACAAACTCCACCTTATCCATACACTCCGATATTGCAATCGCCCCTAACAACCACCCCTATTGCACCACTACCGAACATCTTTCTCCCCCACGACCCGACTCTTCCAGTTGTTTATGCTTCGGAATCATTGAACCGTACTTTTTCGCAAAGATCACACTCAAAACGTCACCAGCTACACGACTTCCGTCCCTACTTCACCCTTCGAGCCACAGCACACACACACACACACACACACACACACAACATATTCACACATATACACAAATACACACGCCCATGCACAAATATACACTCAAACATACACACACACACACATGTATGTTCATACACACACACACACACACACCACACGCACATTACCACCACCGCCCCTAAGTCCACCTTGATTATCACTTTAAAGCTTCTACCCCGCCAACACTACTACCACTGTAACCCCCCCCCCATGCCGTCGCCACCGTCATCACCGCCACCGCCGCCACAGCCACCACCGCCACCACCACCACTACTACTGACGCTGCTGTCACCCAAGTGCCATGTCATGTCCTCCACAATAAACCATACCTACATCTCTTAACTATCTTAACCACCCGAGTATCTCATAATGACCACCACCATTACTACTACTACTACTAACTACTACTACTACTACTACTACTACTACCTACCTTAGTGATACTGCTGTTGCTACTACTACTGCTGCTGCTGCTGTTTTTACGATTACTACTACTACTACTACTACTACTACTACTACTACTACTACTACGCCGCTGCTGCTGCTGCTGCTGCTACTACCACTACTATCAGCAACACTACAGGTACCCACTATTAGGGCTACAACGACCAACATCATGGCCAACACTACGCTCGCAAGCACCACCACCGCAAACAGCAACAACAAAAACAACACCAAAACCATACCAACAACAACAACAACAACAACAACAACCCCATACCATCCCCAACACCATACCACAGCAATAACAATCGGAATCGATGACACGATCCATCACCAGATTAAACCCAATCATTTCACCACATCCCCTCCACCACCACCTCCACCTCCACCTCCACCTCCACCACCACCATCGCCGCTGCTGCCGCCCTCACCGCCGACAGCGCAGCCGCCGCCACACCAACCACCATTATCGACACCAAAGTTGACACCGTCACACCTATACCTATTTACTGCCTCCCCCAAAACCCACAACGTCACCCCCCAGCAGACTGACATCGGCAACACTCTGAACCAAGTCACCACCCCGGTCCATGCTCCAGTCAGACACCGTACCTCCGTCACCGCAACCGTACTGCCGTCCTAACTATACCACCAATGCCATCTACCCTTCACCCCCCATCCCCCACTAGCTCTCAGTCCACCCCACCCACCCCTTAATACACGACCACCATCACCACCACCACCACCACCACCACCACCACCACGAGCCAAACGTACAACACGTCTCCATCACCGAACCGTTAACCGGAGTAAAAGCAACGAAAAACAAAAACAACTTGACCTTTATAAATGTTCTGTTATCTTTACTCTGCTATTATTCTCCGCACAACCCTATTGTAGCTGTTGTTGTTGCCGTGGTGGTGATGGTAGAAGGGAGACGGCTACTTTGGTGTGCCCTCTCTTCTTTCCCCCGTCATAAACATTTTTACTCGTCATCGACTAATGGGAGACTGGGCGCCCATTGCATATACATATACATATACATTTATATATACATTTATTTATTATATATATATATATATATATATATATATATATATATATATATATATGTTTCAGCTCAGAGCTGCGGCCATGCTGATGCACTGCCGTTTTGTGCTACACTGTTATTACTAAGGGCCTCCTCTAATATGTGGCACTTGGTGAAGAATGGAGTTTGATATAGCTACCTTCAGAATGAATATATGTATGTTTGTATGTATGTATTATGTATGTATGTATGTATGTAAGTATGTATGTATGTATGTATGTATGTATGTATGTATGTATGTATGTATGTATGTTTATGTCAGGTCACTTTCGCTGGTAACATGTAACCCAGTACAACCTCTTGCATGGTCGGGTCGTCGGCGACTAAACCGACAACCCCACCAAGCTTGGACACCCTGCGGGATGAAAATCAAAACCCGTCAAAGGGTGGAGGAACTCTTGAGAGTCAACGGCCATCCAATAAATGTCTTTAAGGCTGTATCATGCGCGGGTACATAGAAATAATCGGACTGAATACCCGATCGCGCGGTTAAACCATTAGGAGTGAAGGACTCCTAGCCTTTGTTAGGACATCCTTCTAGGAGAAGGTAACTCAGGTAACTGGGATAACACCGACATAAAACCTGCGGCTCAGCGGTTACCGATGGTGTTGACTTGTTCTTCTTTTCGGATTATGGCTGCTGTTGCTTAGTGAGTGGGATTGACTCAGTGCACAGCCTTTCCTCACTTTAAAAAATATCTTCTTGCACAGGCATTGCACGATAACAACATTGATTAAGCTTCGTGCAATGGCCATACTCGATAACGAGGGGGCAACCACCATGTAGATGAGTTCACCAAAAATTTAGATTCAGATGAATAT
>NW_021828484.1:0-8575 GCF_006345805.1 Octopus sinensis
CTCGGGCCGACCAAGGCCTTGTGAGTAGATTTTGTACGCACAAACTGAAAGAAGACTGTCGTATATATGTGTATATTTGTATATTTGTGTGTGTGTGTATGTGCATGTGTATGTGTGAGTGTGTGTGTTTTCGTATTCCCACCATTGCCAGACGACCGACGTTGCTATGTTTTAACATTGCTACTATTGGCTTTTTCCCACACAGATTTCTGTTTACCTTTTACTGCAACAGGGCGTTTTTTCTGTTTGTAAAAAGCGAACAGGAAATCTGATGCTATAAACTAATGTTATAACTAATGTTATAAACAATCCTTCAACATACAATTTGTTACTATGGCTTCCAACAAACCTTAGTTGTTATAGTTACTGATATCTCACATGGAATGTCTGAGTGAATGTAAATATTGGCCATTACGGTTGAAGAAACTGTTTATTCTATCATTACTGACAATGATTAAATCATTAGCAGAAACTGTAATATCAAGGATGTTATTAATATAATTACTATCACCATTTCTCTCTGTCTGTGTGTCTGTGTGTCTGTCTGTCTGTCATGAATATCTTGGGTAACTTTTATCTTTTAGTTGTTTCAGTTGTTAGAGTGTGGCCATGCTGGGGCACCGCCTCGAGGAGTTTTAGTCAAACTGATCTCGAGTAGATTTCTGGTCTTTTATTACCTCCGCCAAGGAAGGAGGTCATGTTTTCATTGACGATTGTTTATCCGTCTGTCCCTCTGTGTGCAAAATAACTCAAAAAGTTGTAAACGGTATTTAATGATACTTACAGAAACATTTGGTAATGACACAAGGAACAGATGATGAAATTTTGGTAGTGATCCGGGAATTTTTATGGATTCTTGAAGGATTTTTAATTTGTTATATTTACTTTACGTGAAGTATTACAGTTACGTTCATTGATTATCTCCCTTGAAATGACGTTCATCGTTTCCACTTAACCTACACACATGTGTAGATATATATGATTTAATTTAATTAAATTCTATGTCTTTATGCTGCTGAGGATTGTTCTGCACTTAAATTGATGTAATGATTGCATTGTTAAATTAAATGGAGTTGCGTGAAACGATCGTACTGCCTTACCTCTGGATATCCTTGTTGCTTATTTTGATTTCAATGACCTAATATATATACATAAATATATATATATAAAATAATATGTACAATTACTCAATAGTCAAGATAAAACTCTGAGTTTCAGATGCCGAAGTGGAAATCCACAACAACCCTAGTCATTATTCTATCGGTCATCTTTTACGAAACCAGGTCGTAAACACACCAACACCACACAGTGGGACTGAACCCGGAACCATGTGGTTAGGAAGCAGGCTTCTTACCACACAGCCACGCCTGCGCCTCTGCTTATTATCTTTATTACATTCACTGGTGAATGTGTTTCATCAATATCAACGACGCAGAAACAATGGCCATTGTCCCCCTTCACGAAACAGCAGTAAATTGTCTGGCAAAGAAGCAATTTATTGATATTGATTTCCATGGTAAGCTCCCGATGACATTTGAAACTATACTCTTAATGTCAACCGCTGGTACACATTGATCGTAAAAACTAATGAGTTCAACTGCATCTCTCTATATATAAACGGCAGTTTGTCTGTCTGTGTGTCTGTCAGGTTGTACCCTCACCCTGACCACGGCTTTCAACCGATTCTGATGAAACTTGACACACACATAGCCCAATGTTATAATTAAAAACTAACGCAGCGAAAATTTTGAAAAGTTCCCCCAGTTCTGAAAAAAATCGATAAATTCGACATGGGGTCGAGAATCTAAGCTTTTTACATGCAACACATTTTCTGTTGTAGTTTTCGCAACTTGCAATCGATTTTCACCAAACTCATGGTGAAGCTTAATGTTACCCTAAGAAACTTAATTCTGACGTTAGTTTTCCATGCAATACCTTACCATCAGAAAAAATCGATAAAATCATACCATCTTGGGAAATCGCGTTGAAATTCAAGATGACATATTTTCGATAATATCTTTCACAAATTGGCAGGAATTTTTTTAAAATTCACAGCGAGCATCATGTCTGTTCCAGGGGCTCTTACATACCCGGGCAATGCCGGGCTATGCTGCTAGTTAATCATATATTGATAAGGTTATCATTCAATTTGATTTATTCGTCAATTTCAGCTGAACAAGTATCTTTTTCATGCAATTGATTAAAATAGTCATCTAAATATCATACTCGATGTAAAAACATCGTCGGAAAGCAAGTTTACTGCAATATTTGTCCAGAGATGGCACTTCTTATGGATGAGCTGTGCTTAAACACCCAATACATATTGGAGAGAGATGAAAATCTCAGCCGCGACTAGCAAGAAGGACAGATGCATTTGTATCTCTTTTGGCTTTTTCGCTGAGGTTGACTTTGCCTTTCAACCTTTTAGGAGCCAATAAGGATATTTTCACTTTGACCAGCAGATTTTTAAAATAATTTCTTTGTAACTAAACCCTTTTAAACTTCGTATACTGGTAGAATGTGTTTCATCAATAATAACGACACAGAAACAATGGCCATTTGCCCCTTCACGAAACGGCAGTAAATTGTCTGGCAAAGAAACTATTTATTGATATTGATTTCCATGGTAAGCTCCCGATGATACTTGAAACTATACTCTTAATGTCAACCGCTGGTACACATTGATCGTAAATACCAATGAGTTTAACTGCATTAATCATATATTTGATTTATTCCAGAAACTGACCATCAAATGTTAACATCTCCATATTTTTATTATTCCATTTGTACACTGCAAACGAGTTATTTCCAGTAGTAATTGAATGACTAATGCTCACTCATCGTTTGTCTACAAAACTTGAAGGGACATGTCCAGCTTTATCAGAAACTATCAGATCCTGTAGATATGAAGTAGAAGATAGCATTTCACTGACACACACACGCACACAGAGAAATGTATATATAATTATATATATATATATAATATATATATATATATTATATATATATATATAATATATAATATATATATATATATATATTATATATATATTATATCTATATATATATATATATACATATATAATATTATTAGAGACAAAACCACTATTTTGCAAAACAAACAATTTATTAAAATTTTATGTATTGATTAAGTCTTTCCTTGTTTGTTTTGCAAAATAGTGGTTTTGTCTCTAATTAATATTATATAATATTTTACTATAAAATTGGATTTAATCCTAAATCTGATTTTTTCCCTGCAAATTTGGATTTATTCCCTAATATTTATTATTTTATATATATAAGGCACTTTATTTCACGTTGCTCCAGTTCACTCAACTGTAAAAATGAGTTGCGACGTCACAGGTGCCAAGCTGTATCGGCCTTTGTCTTTCCCTTGGATAACACTGGTGGCGTGGAGAGGGGAGGCCGGTATGCATGGGCGACTGCTGGTCTTCCATAAACAACCTTGCCCGGACTTGTGTCTAGGAGGGTAACTTTCTAGGTGCAATCCCATGGTCATTCATGACCGAAGGGGGTCTTTACCCTTTATATATATATTGGTAAAAACGATAAGATTACAAAAGAAAGAAAGAGACCTCAATATTATGTAAATAGAGGAAATTTAGCTGTAAAATAATATGTTACAATTACTCAACAGTCAAGATAAAACTCTGAGTTTCAGATGACGAAGTGGAAATCCACAACACCATCTCTTCGGTTATCTGGCCATCTGAAAAAAACGCTATGAAGAGACGGTGTTGTGGATTTCCACTTCGGCATCTGAAACTCAGAGTTTTATCTTGACTATTGAGTAATTGTACATATTATTTTATATATATATATTTATGTATATATATTAGGTCATTGAAATCAAAATAAGCAACAAGGATATCCAGAGGTAAGGCAGTACGATCGTTTCACGCAACTCCATTTAATTTAACAATTGCAATCATTACATCAATTTAAGTGCAGAACAATCCTCAGTTGCATAAAGACATAGAATTTAATAAATTAAATATATTATCTACACATGTGTGTAGGTTAAGTGGAAACGATGAACGTATTTTCAAGGGAGATAATCAATGAACGTAACTGTAATACTTCACGTAAAGTAAATATAACAAATTAAAAATCCTTCAAGAATCCATAAAAATTCCCGGATCAATACCAAAATTTCATCATCTGTTCCTTGTGTCATTACCAAATGTTTCTGTAACATTTTCAATCGTCAATGAAAACATAACCTCCTCCTTTTCAATCGTCAATGAAAACATAACCTCCTCCTTGGCGGAGGTAATAAAAGACCAGAAATCTACTCGAGATCAGTTTACAAAATACAGGAAATGAGTTGAAATTTAAATAACATTGACTAATTTTTACCCCCATTTCTAGTGAATAATAAAGTCCTGTATATGATTCAGCAAGACTTTCACCCGACCCCACCCTCCAAGCCACTCTTTCAAATTTTTTTTTCTTTTTTCGACCCAAACCCCACTTTTCGACTACGTAGAATACAAATCTACAAAAAAAAAAAAAGGCAAAAATCGGAATTCTTAAATTTTTTTTTTTCAAAATATGCAGAAAAATGTGAACATTATGATTCGGACAAAAATTTCAAAACATTTCTGTAGTTACGGTTAGGGTGTTAGGGTTAGGGTTAGGGAAAAAAAGTCAAAATTGAAGAATTGGGGGGGGGGGGAGGCGAAAATTTAACAATGCCAATTTTTGGCAATTTTCTCGTAGATTCCCTTAATTTATAATTTATATATATATATAAAAATAAATATTAAAAAGTAAACGAATGCAGTTGAACGCAGATGTTATTCAAATTCTCTTCACTCCTACTCTCTTTCTCTCTTCTCTCTTACTCTCTTTCTGGCTACTATTTTCAGCATGACTGCTATTTTCAGCATGGTGGTATCTCGTAGATACCCTAATTTATAATTTTAATATACACATACATACATACATAATATAATATATATATATATATATATATATATATATATATATATTATATATATATATATACATATGTATATAATACATATAACACACACCACACAACATATATATATATATATATATATATATATATATATATATATATATATATATATATATATATATATATCTAAGTAAATAAACGGAGTTGAACGCAAGTGTTATTCAAATTTAAAGAATTTGGATCTTTTCCTTTTGATGGACGGAATTCAACACAATTTCTAGTTAGCTAAACAATTTGAAACTTCGTAATACTGGTAGAAGTGTCAAAAGAAAACATTATTTTCACTTGGCTTTTTTGATAAATTGTAATTTGTAAGCTTAACGTAGTTTAATTATTCGAATTTTAACCAATGAATTGCCAGCATTTGAGCTCAAATCATTTGCTGCGTCTAAAAACTCAGACATCCTGTTACAACGTAAACAGCGCGCACACACACACACACACTCACACACACCACACACACACACTCACACACACCACACACACCACGCACACACACACACACACACCACACACAACTCACACACACACACACACAACACCACACACACACTCAACCACACACACACACACACACTCACACACACACACACACACACACACACACACTCACACACACACACACACACACACACACACCGTGTTATTCATCCTTCTCTCTTCTGTCTGTTTCGCTCGTCGATATTGATAAACAAACGAGGAGGCATTTGCTAGAAATAACAGCCATATCTCTTAAATCGATGAATTTCGTCGCCCAATAAAAATATTAACGATATTTTTTGAATATTTTCTTTATTTTTTTTTACCGAAAAGGCTTCTCTCCTGGTTTTGAAGGGCAAAAAACAACAAAAACAAAACAATAATATACCTAAATCGGTCTAGAGTGGGATATGAGGGGCGCGTGGAGTGTGGGTCGTACTGTAAAAATTTGCGAAATAATTATTCATAAAAGGAGGACCCAGCTTGTCGGAGGCTGTGATATAAATTGGGAAAAAATCCTCGACACCAGTGCGTAATTGGTACTTAATTTATCGACCCCGAAACGATGAAACATTGACCCCCCCCCATTTCTGGTTTATTTACCTTTTGTGCAAATTTGTTGCGGCAAGGGGCAAAACACAGAGGGGACAAAGCATGAGATACAAAAGTATTAAGTCGATTCTATCGACACCAGTGCGAACTCACGAACGTGTATGTATGCTTGTGTGCGTATGTGTGTGTATGTATATCTCCGTTTGTATGTGTGTGTACGTTTGTATGTGTGTGTACGCTTATATATTAATTACTATGTGCTTGTGCAAATGTATATGCATGTGTTTGAGAGAGAGAGTGACAGAGTGTGTGTGTGTGTGTGTGTGTGTGTTGCAAGTGTACGTGTGTATGTATCTGAATATATGTGTGTGTGTATGCGGCGTGCGTCTCCTCGTTTGTTTATCAATATCGATAACGCAGCAAATGATTTGAGCTCAAATGCTGGCAATTCATTGGTTAAAATTCGAAGAATTAAACTACGTTAAACTTACAAATTACAATCTTCTCAAAAAAGCCAAGTGAAAATAATGTTTTCTTTTGACACATTCTACCAGTATACGAAGTTTCAAATTGTTTATTTAACTAGAAATTCTGTTGAATTCCGTCCATCAAAAGGAAAAGATCCGGTTAATTTGTGTAAATAAAATCGTTTTTCTTTGGAAGAGAAAAAAAAGTCTATTTCTTCTTTTGCTGGTGTCACAAATTTAGGTTAAATCAGTGTTTCTCAAAGGGGAGGCCTATGGGACGGTCGGACAAGTTGTTTTGAGAAAATTTGGTTTAAATGTTTGACAACTCATCACAGTCCATTGGACGGGGGGGGGGGCGCTTTGCTCGTATATATATATATATATATATATATACATACTATGGGCTTCTTCAGTTTCCGTCTACCAAATCCACTCACAAGGCTTTGGTCGGCCCGAGGCTATAGTAGAAGACACTTGCCCAAGGTGCCACGCAGTGGGACTGAACGCGGAACAATGTGATTCGTTAGCAAGCTACTTACAACACAGCCACTTTCAAATATATAATCAAAATAAGCAACAAGGATATCCTTGATTTTAATCACATTACTTTGAAATTGTTTAGATAATACCCTACTAAATTCTGCACTTAACAATGAAACCTTAGTGTAACTCCACTTAATAGTACTTAACATAATAGTACTATTTGTCAGACACTAACACTGACACACACACGCACGCACACACACGCACACACAGACACACACGCACGCACACACACGCACGCAAACGCCCACGCACACACAGCTGCAGGCAGACACAAGAACAAAGTAATCTCCTCCCTCCCTTCCTCTTATTAGTTACCATCCCTCTACCACCATTTTCCAATTCACTTTCACTTTCTTTCTGAACCATCTTCGTAATAGAAAGCCGTCGTGTTAGGATCTACAAGATTAGAATACCAGGGAAACGGAGCTAAAGAAATTAAAAGGTAAGACAATTCAGTATACCTCCACATGTACGCCCCACCCCCAGCGCATCTGAATTTTCGAAACTCCTCTTCCTAATCACAGAAAATAATAATTCTGATATAATCAAGGTTCTTTTTGTCATATTCGTTTTCTATGCAGCCGTTAAAAAGAGCGGTCGCAGTGCGCACACTCGCGCTTCTGCGCTAGCTAGTCGTGACTTGTCGATCCTATAACGACTACCTAGCGCGAGTGCGCGTATACTCTTTTACATTCTTCAGTCATTTGACTGTGGCCATGCTGGAGCACCACCGGATCTTTTCCTTTTGAACGGCACATGTCAACACAATTTCTAGTTAACGCACATGTCAACACAATTTCTAGTTAAACTTCGTATAATGGTAGAATGTTTCAAAATAAAACATTTTTTTTCTCTTGGCTTTCTTGATTGGAGGACAAACACAAGCATATACACACACACATGCATATATATGTACATATATACGACAGGCTTCTTTCAGTTTCCGTCTACCAAATCCACTCACAAGGCTTTGGTCAGCTCGAGGCTATTGTAGAAGACATTTGTCCAAAGTGGCATGCAGTGGGACTGAACCCAGAGCCATGTAGTGGGTAAGCAAGCTACTTACCACACAGCCACTCCTGCGCCTATAAATATGTATATATTCATAAAAGTATATATATATGTGTGTGTATATATATATATATATATATATAGAGAGAGAGAGAGAGATAGAGAGAAAGAGGGGGTGGCGATCCCTGCTGTACTCTTTCGCCACAACTTTCTCTCACTCAGCGGGGTGGCGTCATCTGAAGGCTAAAACAATGCGAAGCGTATTGTGACCAGCGATGTGTAGCAACATCTGATAATCTGGTCGGTCACGGTGATATATATATATATATATATATATATATATATATATAGCGCATATATAACAGTGCATATATATATATATATATATCACGTGATCACGTGACCGACCAGACCATCAGACGTTGTTACACATCGCTGGTCACAATGCGTTCGCATTGTTTTAGCCTTCAGATGACGCTACCCCGCTGGCTAAGCGAGCAGGCCAACAGAA
>NW_021828485.1:0-5000 GCF_006345805.1 Octopus sinensis
ATTTTCACCAAAGATTTTTCGAAAATTTCAGAAATATTTTGAAGAATTTTTGGGTAAAATTTTCGGTGAAAATTTCCGAAAAATTTTTGGGTAAAATTTTCGGTGAAATTTTGCAAAAGATTTTTGGGTAAAATTTTTGGGTAAAATTTCCAAAAATTTTTGGGAGTGGTAACGACTAGGGTAAGGTAACTGACTGCTTATTGTGATCATTCGTCTTTTGGTTTTCGAAAAATTTTTGGGTAAAATTTTCGGTGAAAAAAAATTTTTCGAAAATTTTCACCGACAATTTTACCCAAAAGTTTGTATATACGTATGTATGTGAGTGTGCGTTCGCGTGTATGTATATGTGTATAGCGCAGGCGTATTTCTGTGGCAAGAAGCTTGCTTCCATCCACATGATTCCAGGTTCAGTCTCACTGTGTGGTACCTTGGTCAAGTGTCTTTTACTAGTGTTTAGATTAACTTGTTTCAGTCATTTGACTGCGGCCATGCTGGAGCACCGCCTTTAATCGAGCAACTCGACCCCGGGACTTATTCTTTTGTAAGCCCAGTACTTATTCTATCGGTCTCTTTTGCCAAACCGCTAAATAACGGGGACGTAAACACACCAGCATCGGTTGACAAGCAATACTAGGGGGACAAACACAGACACACACGCGCATATATATATATATATATATATATACGACGGGCTTCTTTCAGTTTCCATCTACCAAATCCACTCACAAGGCTTTGGTCGGCCTGAGGCTATAGTAGAAGACACCTGCCCAAGGTGCCATGCAGTGGGACTGAACCCGGAACCATGTGGTTGGTAAACAAGCTACTTGCCACACAGCCACTCCTGCGCCTATATCCCATTTCTTTTGAAGATATTATACGTGTGACCAACAGCTGACCAAAAGTGTCATTAAGATATGACATGATGTTGCGAAAACAGTTTAACAATAGCATCCGCAGGAAAAAGACTGTTCTCAGAATAATGAGTGGACCATTTTTGTAAAAAGAATAAATAAATAAATAAAAAAAAAAAAAGAAAAGAAAAAAAGAAAAAAAAGAAAAAAAAGGAAAAAAAATCTGCTGCCAATTACAAACCTCCGAAATTTGATATAATTGTAACCCCGCAGATGTGAACATTTCTTTCAAATTTACAAGGAAAGAGAATTTCTATTGGACTTCTTGCCTATGTGCACCAGTTGCCCAAAGAGGTAATCTAAACCCCTTATCAGGGAGATTTTCAAGCAGAAGTAAAATGGCCAGCTAGCATGCACTCTGAAAATAGTATCCATAAGCGAAACACTACACTAAAAATGTACAATACTTTTCAAAAGTTCAACATGTTTTAATAATAATTCCAATGAACTGTTTCTTTATTAGAAACCGATTCCTTTATTGGAAGAAGTCATATAATTAAAATAAAACATGATACGCATGCATTCATGTACATGTTACATATACATACGTATATATGTGAGTATATATGCCATATGACCCCATTCGGTCAGACACTGACCATGGGTTTGCACCTAGAGAGTTACCCTCTGAGGTACAAGTCTGGGCAAGGTTGTTTTATGGAAGACCAGCAGTCCGCCCATGCATACCGGCCTCCACTCTCCACGCCACCAGTGTTATCCAAGGGAAAGACAAAGGTCGATACAGCTTGGCACCAGTGACGTCGCAACTCATTCTCTAGCTGAGTGAACTGGAGCAACGTGAAATAAAGTGTCTTGCTCAAGAACACAACACACAGCGCAGCCCGGTCCGGATTCGAGCTCACAACCTCACGATCGTAAGCTCGATGCTCTGACCACTGTATCCATACATGCATGTATCCATACATGCATAAATACATATATATACGTATGTATGAGAGTGTGCGCGCGCGTGGTATGTATATTGGTATAGCGCAGGCGCTTTCTGTGGCAAAAGCTTGCTTCCATCCACATGATTCCAGTTCAGTCTCATTGTGTGGCACCTTGGTCAAGTGTCTTTTACTACAGCGTGGGCCGACCAAAGCCTTATGAGTGGATTTGGTAGACGGAAACTGAAAGAAGCACGCGGTATATATATATATATATATATAATATATATATAGATATATATATATCAATATATATATTATAATATCTCATGTATGTATTAGTGTATATATATATATATATATATATATATATATATATATATCATATATGATATATATATTATATATCATGTATGTATTAGTGTAATATATATATATATATATATATATATATATATATATATATATATATATATATAATATATATATAATATATATATATCATGTTGTATTATGTATAATATATATATATAATATATATTATGCGTACACACAGACACGTGCATATGCAAGAATTCATTCATACATGCATGCATACGTACTCATTAATACATTCGTAAAATAGGTCTGTGGGTCAAAGACTCAAACTCGTTGATGTTGTGTCATAATTCATCATGACCTACCACAAATTAGTTTACATCCTTGGAAGATATCAGGCATTGTAAGGGGTTTATTATTTTTTTTGTATTACCCAAATAACTTATCTAGGGGAAGATTTTTTTAAAAGCTGTTGCACACAGTGCTACAAATATTGAAGATAAGCCCTTGAGATTAGGGAAGAGAGCACAACAAAAAGGAAAAGAAAATTAAGACTAAATCAAAAAGAAGAAAACAGGAGGGTAACTATGATTTAGTAAAGCTATGATGAATAGAAAGTGCGAAAACTTATACGATGGAACATGCTATGGAAGCCAATTAGTGTAGAAACAAATATATTACTGTCAAACTTGAGGTGACATTACTATATCAGATAACTGTTTGGGGTTTGGGGTTTGTATTGAACTAACAAATATGGAAAATTTGAAATAGAACCTTAGCGAAAAGTAAACAAGGTGGTGAGCTGGCAGAAACATTAGCACGCCGGGAAATGCGTAGCTGTATTTCGTCTCTTGCCTTTACGTTCTGAGTTCAAATTTCGCGCCGAGGTCGACTTTGCCTTTCATCCTTTATAGGCACGGAGTGCTGTGTGGTAAGTAGCTTGCTAACCAACCACATGGTTCCGGGTTCAGTCCCACTGCGTGGCATCTTGGGCAGTGTCTTCTGCTATAGCCCCGGGCCGACCAATGCCTTGTGAGTGGATTTGGTAGACGGAAACTGAAAGAAGCCTGTCGTATATATGTATATGTATATATATGTATGTGTGTGTTTGTGTGTCTGTGTTTGTCCCCCTAGCATTGCTTGACAACCAATGCTGGTGTGTTTACGTACCCGTCACTTAGCGGTTCGACAAAAGAGACCGATAGAATAAGTACGGGCTTACAAAAAATAAGTCCCGGGGTCGATTTGCTCGACTAAAGGCGGTGCTCCAGCATGCCGCAGTCAAATGACTGAAACAAGTAAAAGAGTAAAGAAGTAAAAGAGAATATCTGGTAATGCAAACTGTCATTTGCTCCGGTTTTCACGAGATATTCCTCTTCAATTACGGTAGAACTTTTTGACATCTCCACAAAAAAATATTGGATGCCCGCAGAAGGGATAGTACTTTGTTTCTGATTAGATGTTCAGAGTTAACTGAAATATTCTTCATTTTGTGTACACACACACACACACACACACACACACCACACACACACACACACACACACACACATACACACACACACACGCCGCACACACACACACAAATAACAATTTTATATTCGGGTATGTACCTTGTAGTATGCCGTTTAAAGCCCGTTCGCAGTATTCGGTTACCTGATGCACCGCAAATGTTTGGACAGCACCTCAACCGCTAGGCACCGATGTACGATGGTTCGAAAGGATCGTCATGAATAATAAAAAGTCCCCTGAATTCCATCTTCTTTCTCTCATGTATGTATGTATGTATGTATGTATGTATGTATGTATGTATGTATGTATGAACGAACAGAAGCGAGCGAAATTAAAAGCACCTGGGTCTGGGTACTGAGGAGCGTCTTATGAGGAGGTTTCCAAAATTTCTAATTTAATTTTTTTTCTTCGAAGACAAGAAGAAGTGGTGGTGTTGGCGAGTGATTGACCCGGCAATGGGGTCAGAAAATAGAACTCAGATGTTTCGGATGAGTTTGTCTTCCAGAAGAAGGTCGACGAATGGAAGATGAATGAGAGTGGAATACGATCTGTAGGTGTGCATAAAGCGGGAAAGATCGCGACGACGAGAGCGATGGCCTGGTTTCGGCTGAGCCCACAACTGATAGAGGGTATCCTCGATCCTGGAAAAATTATCGCATTTCCACAGAATGGGGTTTGAAATATTAACCAATGCTAAAGAGCCGGCGAGAGCGAAGGAATAGAGAGAATGGTATGGCAGAGTTAGTGTGTTAGAGATGAGAAGAGTAGAGAAGATGGGCGTGAGAGTCAGAATGCTAATAGTGGACAGAAGTTGAAAGGTAGATATTGTTTATAATGATGGAAATATCGAGAAAATTAGCGAGAAGAATGGAATATAGTAGAAGTGTGTTCTAAGGTTGGGTGAAAGGAGTCAATGAAAGAAATGAAACTATCGAGTTGTTACTTTCAGAGTAACTATCGAGTAGTTACTTGTACAGCTCTAGAATGAGTCCGGTGACCTGGGCAGTGGTTTACTCTTCAATGTGACCTACAAAGAGGTTTGCATTGCTAGGACTCGATTTAGTTTCCACAGCAACCCCGCTGATGTTTGCAAAATTCCACGGAGCAAGAAAAGCAATTAAGGATTAAGACGAGCTCATTTGAACGAAGAAATGTTGTAGTGCTGGGTATAAATAAAGGGTGATAGTCTAGAAGATGTTTAAAGGCTAATGAGTATATCCACGGATTGGCAGAAGCTGTGTTTTGAATATTTCTTTCTTGGACTTTTGGACCATTTTAACATTTTGAGAGAGAGATGCTCAGCACCATATTTATCAAATTTGTAGAGATGAAAAGCAAAGTCGATTTTGTCATGATTTGAACTCAGAGCGAA
>NW_021828486.1:0-8245 GCF_006345805.1 Octopus sinensis
AGTGTGACCTCACTTGTGCTGGTGTCACATAAAAAGCATCCAGTACACTCAGTAAAAGTGGTTGGCATTAGGAAGGGCGTCCAGCCATAGAAACAATGCCAAAGCTGATAGAGCTTGGCACAGTCTTCTGACTTGCTAGCTCCTATCAAACTGCCTAATCCATACCAGCATGGAAAATGGATGATGATGATATAAATATCATTGACATAACAAGAATTTAGAAACTTTTGAGAAAACATGAAATAATGCTTTTTGGAATGGTAGATCATGAAGTAGATAAAACTATAAAAAAACTGCATCTTAAAAAACCCTTTGGATAAAAAAGTGAAAAAAAGATATATATTTATATGTGTAGTGATGCTACTGTGTAAGGTTCAGCGCGCATGCGCAGAATGGGACTACTTCCGTGGCCACCGGAAGTCTTCCCCATGCGCATGTGCGGTGAACTGACCCCCTAAGGCACACAGACTCATTCCCTTCCTCTGGGCATTTGTCAGCCATCGTGAACAGACGTTGCATTGGTAGTCTCTGATACCACACCGCTCTTGACTTAGCCGCGGACGACATCGAACCCACCTTCAAAACCAACAAACAAGAAGCTGTACAACAGATTCGGCTGTCGGTTTCCCATCAGATATACGCGACACCATCACAATAATAACAAACTGCTGTCTTTCACTTTCACCGATAAAACCTGACTTCGTCTGTTATATCTAACTAAATTGTATGTGACGGATCGGATCGACACCCTTTCAGTGATACCGCGACCAGATCCTGTTTACATATGTAAGTATATGTTTGTGTGTATATGCATATATTATATGTATAAGTATAGGCTATGTATAATATAAATGTGTGTGTGTGTGAGGGCACATGGCTTAGTGGTTAGGGCATTCAGCTCATGATCATAAGGTTGTGAGTTTGATTCCTCAGCAAACAAAAACAAGTAGTACCTGTATTTCAAACAAGAGCCACCCTTGTCACACTCTGTTTCACACTGAATCTCCTTGCGAACTATGTTAAGGGTACACATGTCTGTAGAATGCTCAGCCACTTGCATGTTAATTTCATGAGCAAGCTGTTTGGTTGATCGTATCAGCTGGAACCCTCATCGTCATAACTGACGGAGAGCTCCTATATATATAAGTATATGTGTGTAAAGGGTAAAAGGGTAAAGACCCCATTTGGTCGTGAATGACCATGGGATGCACCTAGAAAATTCTCCAATGCACAAGTCTGGGCAAGGTTGTTTTGGAAGACTAGCAGTCCCCATGCATACTAACCTCCCCTCTCTACATACTGATGTTATCCAAGGGAAAGGCAAAGGTTAATACAGCTTGACACCAGTGATGTTGCAACATGACCTAAAGTGTCTTGCTCAAGAACACAACCCAGAGCCTGTTCCAGGAATCAAACTCACTACCTCATAGACTGTAAGCCCAACGCTCCAACCACTGAGCCATGCACACACACACACACACACACACACACACACACACACACACACAACATACACACACAACACACACACATGTATTATTCCATCGCTTATGATGATGAGGGTTCCAGTGAATCCGATCAACGGAACATGGGCAAATGACTGAGCACTCCACAAAAAAATGTATCTTTAACATGAAATAAGGTGTCTTACTCAAGTACACATTGCGTCACTGGGAATTGAACTCACAACCATAAGCCAAATATCCTGACCTCTAAGACATGCGCCTATACACATACACACACACACATATATTATATACACACATACATATATAATATATATACACACACATATATAATACATAAATATATAAATTTATATATATAAATGTACATAGCACTCATATATATAATGTATACACACAGACACACACATATACATATATATATATATATATATATATATATATACACACACACACTCATATACATGTATAAGAAAGAGAGATGACAAAGGAATAAGTGATTATCTTATGAACTTCATATGAACTTCTAACGATGATGAACTTATGAACTTACAGTGATTATCTCCTGAACTTCTTGTGAACTTAAACTCATCTGACACTTTGTTCTGAAACATAATCGTATTGAGTTCTACATTGGGTTGTTGGTCTTGCAATGTCTAAGTAAAATATCTATCTATCTATCTATCTATCTATCTATCTATCTATCTATCCATCTATCCATCTATCTATCTATCTATCTATCTATCTATCTATCTATCTATCTATCTATCTATCTATCTATTAGTACACACACACACACACACACATATATATATATTCCAAGAAAGTTAGAGGTTGTGAATCCAACCCACTAAGGGATAATATTTATCCAATATACTGCTGGTAGAATTCCCAATTATTAATACACAATGTTTTTTATTGCATTGCAATTACATTACAGAGTGTACTAAATGGGTGAGGGTAAAGAGATATTTCACCATTAATTTATAGAGCAATAAGAAAATGGAGGGAATCAATAGGTGGTTCATCAACTTTAAGACATTAAATTATGTCAACTTATTTATTTATTTACTAAAATGACAATTACAGCAATATACATACATGTATAACATAGTATGCTTTACGTATATAATACATAAAGACACCAGTAATTATTAAAATATATAATATACAGGAATAATATAATGTCTAAAAGTTGATGAACCACCTATTGATCCCCTCCATTTTCTTATTGCTCTGTGTGTGTATGTGTGATAATGACAAAGGTCATGGTCATTGTACCCCATGAGGCCAAACACTCAAAAAGAACTCACCCACTTTGCCTCCATGAGGTCCAATGCTCAAAAAGAACTCACCCACTTTGCCTCCATGAGGTCCAATGCTCAAAAAGAACTCAGCCACTTTGCCTCCATGAGGTCCAATGCTCAAAAAGAACTCAGCCACTTTGCCTCCATGAGGTCCAATGCTCAAAAAGAACTCAGCCACTTTGCCTCCATGAGGTCCAATGCTCAAAAAGAACTCAGCCACTTTGCCTCCATGAGGTCCAATGCTCAAAAAGAACTCAGCCACTTTGCCTCCATGAGGTCCATGCTCAAAAAAGAACTCAGCCACTTTGCCTCCATGAGGTCCAATGCTCAAAAAGAACTCAGCCACTTTGCCTCCATGAGGTCCAATGCTCAAAAAGAACTCAGCCACTTTGCCTCCATGAGGGTCCCTGCTCAAAGAACTCAGCCACTTTGCCTCCATGAGGTCCAATGCTCAAAAAAGACTCAGCCACTTTGCCTCCATGAGGTCCATGCTCAAAAAGAAACTCAGCCACTTTGCCTCCATGAGGTCCAATGCTCAAAAAGAACTCAGCCACTTTGCCTCCATGAGGTCCAATGCTCAAAAGAACTCAGCCACTTTGCCTCTGTGAAAACCAGCACTCAAAAGGTGTTCTTTATGTGCCACCAGCATGGGTGTACTTGGCTTCTATATATACACACACACACACACACACACAGCCACCATCACAAGTTATGCAGACGATACAAAAGTATCACCGGTAATACCGAACCCTGAAGACACTATGCACCTGCAATGTGAGCTGGATGAAATACACAAGTGGGCTGAAAAGAATAGCATGCAGTTTAATACTGAAAAGTTTCAAGCCTTGTGCTTGAAACTTTTTTGCATGCTTTTTTCAAGCATGCAAAAGTAAATGCAATCCCCACCTAGAGGATCGCAATCCCAGAAGCACAATCAGTGCGAGACCTGGGAATTTACATGAGTAATGATGCATCCTTCCATGTGCATGTTGCTAAATTGGGCAATGAAATGCAGGCACCTGACCGGATGGATTCTTAGAACAAGAGATCAGGAAACCATGATGGTCCTCTGGAGGACACTTGTTCTAAGTCACTTTGACAATTGCTCTCAGCTATGGTCATCAACCAGAGTCAAATTTGTCTCAGAACTTGATGCAATCCAATGAAGCTACATGAAGAAGATAGCCTTTACACAGCATATAAGCTACTGGAAAATACTCAAGAGATTAAGACTCTATTCCTTAGAGCATAGGTGAGAAAGATATGCCATAATATACATCTGGAAGGACTTGTCCTAAACTTTGGCATTGAGAGTAACACAAATACTAGAACTGGGCGCCACTGCATAGTGCCAAGGACTCCAAATTTATCATCAAGATGTAGGACAAGATACTGCAAGAGCCTGGGCTTCAGAGGTCCACAGCTCTTCAATAACCTCCTGAAGGACCTGAGAGACCTGCATGGGGTGGATGTAGGTGTCTTCAGAATAAAGCTGGACTGCTTACTGTCAAGTGTCCCAGATGAACCAATTTTGTGGCGGGAGGTGCAGATGAGGGCAGTGGCATCAAACTCCCTCATGCACCAAATGTCAATTCCTAAAAATGCATTTGTGAAGTAAAATTATGTAGCAACACCAATTGGCAGTGCCACAGCTCGTGAGCTGAAACTAGATCAACAGTCAACATACATGTGTATATATAAGTTTATATATATTTTTGAATATTACACTTACATGCATACATCCCCCCCACACACACACACACATCGAGGCACACATATAATCATCAATATTGTTTTCTATTTGCTTTCCATTCTAGACACTTCAGCAATATTGAGCACTGCATCATACTCCAGGGTTTCAGCTTTAGTATGATTTCTATGTCTTGATGCCCTTCCTGATGCCAATAACTTTATAGTGTGTACTGGGTCCTTTTTTTTTTCGTATTGAAGATTGTCTTGCATCCTGGTAACGCTGGATTCAAATTTTGGCACCAGGCCAACAAGTTCAGGAGAAGGGCTGAGTCGATCACATCAACCCCAGTCCTCAACTGGTGCTTTATATTATCAATCCTTAAAGGATGAAAGGCAAAATCGACCTTGGCAGATTTTGAACTGAGAATATAAATGCAGTCAAAATGCTGCAAATACTTCTGCCAGCTCACCACCTTATTGCCCCGCAGTAATATTGAAAAGTCCTCTCTACTCATTTACTCTTTTACTCTTTTACTTGTTTCAGTCATTTGACTGTGGCCATGCTGGAGCACCGCCTTTAGTCGAGCAAATCAACTCCCAGGACTTATTCTTTGTAAGCCTAGTACTTATTCTATCAGTCTCTTTTGCCGAACCGCTAAGTTACAGGGACGTAAACACACCAGCATCGCTTGTCAAGTGATGTTGGGGGGGACAAACACAGACACCAAACATATACACAACACAACATCATACACACACACAACACACACACCACACACACACACACACACACACATATAATATATTATACACACATATATATTACAGGCTTCTTTCAGTTTTCTGTCTACCAAATCCACTCACAAGCCTTTGGTCGGTCTGAGATTATAGTAGAAGACACTTGCCCAAGGTGTCACACAGTGGGACTGAACCCAGAACAAAGTGGTTCGTAAGCAAGCTACTTACCACACAGCCACTCCTGCACCTAATGCAGTTTCTCCAAAAGGTCAATGATACAGTATCTTGGTGCTGCTTTTGCCATAAGGTCATTTTGTAACTTGCAACTCTAAAGAACCCCTAAAATTGAAAGAAAATAGGGGAGAGAGAGACAGAGGTGCTGAAAGGGGGTTAAGTTTGATAGGATGAACTGATTTATTGTTATGAGAGAGTGGTAATGGAGAAGGTAAGAAAATAGACATTGTTGGACAGGCAGAAGGGTTGAGAGATTCTGGCACCAAGGCAAAGAATGCTCTCTCTTCAAATGCCCTGATGAAGTCCAGACTTGGTGACTTTGAATCATTGATTGCTTGATGTTCTGAATTTAGTTACTCCAAGTTTGAATCTTGTATCATAGTAAGTCTTTTTTTACTATTAGTAGTATAGAACCCAAGGTAACAGCAGTTCTTGGTTGTGTATGTACATATAAGTATGTATGAATGTGTGTATGTATATATGAATGTATGTATGTAAAAATGGTGAATATTCTTCTTACCCGCCTGAATGGGGTTCATAAACGATGTCCTATCTGAATCTTAATGTGTCTTCCGATCTGGTAGAGGGACAATGGATATGCACAGCCATACAGATGCAAGAGAAGTGCTATGAGCAGAATATGGATCTTGTCCAGGTATTCATTGATTTAACAAAGGCCTTTTTTACTATGAATAGAGCCTTGCTATGGAAAATACTTGGCAAACTTGGATGTTCGGATTACTTTGTATCTATAATTAAATCATTTCATGATAGGATGGAGGCTTGGGTCAATGTTGTTGATGACATGGCAGGACCCATTCCTGTAGAGAATGGTGCCAAGCAGGGTGACATTCTTGCCCAAACTCTCTTTTCTTTGTACTTTGCTGCTGCTTTTACTCATGGTTTTGCTAAGGTTAGCTCTCTGGGAATATATGTTTAGGTATCAATCTTCTGATCGACTCTTTAATCTGTGCCAATTTGCTGCCAATTAAAAGTTTTCCAGTCTCTTATTCATCACCTCCTTTGGCAGATGACTGTGATTGTCACTCATACAGTTGGATGACATGCAAATACTTATGAATCATATTTCTGCTTTTTGTAAGGCATTTGGACTCATCGTTAGCCTGGACAAACCTGTTGTATGTTCCAAACCTGCACCAGGAAATCCAATGTGAAACCAGCTATCTTCTTGTTGCAGGAACAATACTGAAAGTTGTAAACAAGTTTGTCTACCTCTCTCAGCCTCTCTTGCTCCATGAATGATGAAATATCTTTCAGGCTGCAGAGAGCAACTGATTCCTGCCAGTCTCTTGAGTCTCATGTCTGGTCCCAGCATGGCATCACAAAGCAAACAAATATTGCTGTTCTGTGCATGTGTATTGACATTGCTCCTTTACCCATGTGAGACATGGACCCTTTACAAACATCATGTAAGGGTCCTTGAACGCCTTTGTCAGAGAGGTCTAAGACACATTCTGGATGTTTGCTGGGCCTTAAAAGTCCAGACATACAGGTCCTGAGGATAGCTGATATCTGTGTATTGAGGTGATGGTGCACAAGCAGCAGTTACGTTGGAACTGGCTCCTTATTAGAATAAGGATCAGGATCCTTAAACAATGCTATATGGGAACTTGTTAATGGAAAGAGACCCTGGCAGAAACCAAGGCTGTGATTTAAGGACTGTGTCAAGTGCTCATTAAAAGACTGTGATATGCAGGAACTGACTGGATGAGCATGCCTGTCATCGCCACAGATGGAGGGAGCAGGTAAAGAGGAGATTGACACCATTGAGTGAGCTGTATTCTGCATGAAGAACTTAAGCCTGCTGCTTGAAAGTGCACTGTTGGGTGTAGGGAATGAGGAAAGCTTGGTCTGAATTTTGCAGTCGTGTACACTTGTCAAGAGCAGGGTCATTAGCCACCAACGGAGCCGCAATGCAAAATATAAGTTAGTCCTAGAGTGCATATATTCCTGAAGGTCAGCAATGGTGTTCCTCGATCACGAGTGATGGCCATCATGGTATTATGTGAGAGTGTGATTATATGTAATGTGGTTCGTGTATGTTTGTATATGTGGAGGTATGTAGTTTAGTGGATATGGTGTCGCACGATCATAAGATTGTAGTTTCGATTCCTGGACCAGCGATGTTTTTGCTTAGAGCAAAACATTTCATTTTACATACTCCATTCACTCAGCTGGCAAAAGTGAGTAATCCTGTGACGACTGGCATCCCATCCAGAGGAGGGACATATGTGCCACAGAATCCAGGATATCAGCCTTATGAGCTTATGCTCAGGAAGGACCTTTGACCCTGATGTGAGTGTGTGTGTATGTGTGTGTGTGTATATATATATATATAATATATATATATATATGGGCTGGCCAGATTGGAGCAATCTCAAGAATAATCAGCCCAAATTGCGAGGATAATCTGGTGCTTGACTGAGGAAAGAACCTTCGATGGACCCGTCCTTGTTTTCTCTGTATCGTCTACCTGGATGTTTTGTTGTCCCTTTTTTTGCATCACCTAGCTGTCCAGATATTTTGTGTTCTAGTCCCATTTTATTTTATTATATATATATATATATATATTATATATATATATATATTAATAACAAAGTAAACAGTGGGCTAAAAGTTCATGCAACCAAACATTTGGCATTTTATTTTATATTTTTAATTTACTTTATTCATCATGTACATGTACATGTGTAGTCATCATTATTTTATTTATTTTGTTCAATTTAGAGAAAATTGAAGGATGTCTTTGACAATCTGGAGTGTATTTAACTTATTCTGTGGCACATG
>NW_021828487.1:0-8236 GCF_006345805.1 Octopus sinensis
GGCCGTTTTCCAAAATCATTCAGCTTATCAAAATTCGAAGAGTCATCAGTCAATGTATTTCAATATCACTGCATGGCACCTTGGACAATTGTCTTCTACTATAGCCTCGGGCCGAACAAAGTTTTGTGAGTTGATTTGGTAGGCGGAAAGTGAAAGAAGCCCGTCGTATATATGCATATGTATATATATATATATATATGTGTGTTGTGTTTGTGTGTCTGTGTTCGTCCCCCAACATTGCAGGACAACTGATGCTGGTGTGTTTGCGTCCCTGTAACTCAGTGGTTCGGCAAAAGATACCGATAGAATAAGTACTAGACTTACAAAGAATAAGTCCTGGGGTCGATTTGCTCGACTAAAGGCGGTGCTCCAGCATGGCCGCACTCAAATGACTGAAACAAGTAAAAGAGTAAAAGAGTATATATATATATATATATATACACACACACACACACAATTTATTTTTTTTAACTGGCACTCCGTCGGTTACGACGAGGAGGGTTCCAGTTCATGTATTATTAATGTAACAGCTTGCTTGTGATATTAACATGCAAGTGGCTGAGTACTCCACGGACACGTTTACCCCTTAACGAAGTTCACTGGGAACTTCAGCGTGACACAGAATGTGACAAGGCTGGCCCTTTTTAAATACAAGTATTACACGTTTTTGCCAGCCGAGTGGACTGGAGCAACGTGAAATAAAGTGTCTTGCTCAAGGACACAACGCGGCGCCGGGAATTGAACTCACAACCTTACGATCGTGAGCCGAATACCCCTAACCATCAAACCACGCCCTTCACATACATACATACATACATACATACATACATACATACATACATACATACATACATACATACATATATATACATATATATATATATATATATATATAATATATATATGAATAAATGAAAGAATGGAGTCGAACGAAGATGTTAACAAAATTCCTTTACTCTCGACACATGTTTCGAAGACAGCATGTCCTCATTCCAGGGGAATAAAGAGTGCATTATGGAATCTTCTCATCAGGAAAGAAAGGGAGCCTCTCTCGACAACAAGACAAACAAAAATTTCGATGATTGCCTACATGGTAAACAAAGCGATAATGAATGTTTCTTTTAAAAAACCGTTAGAAGAATTGATGCTAAAAATAGATAGTAGGAAGACAAGGGATAAAGTAATAAGTAGGGAACAGTATGTTTGCTGTGTGTATGGAAATGTGTGCTTGTGTTAATGAGTGCGTGTGTTTGTGTGTGTATAACTGCATTTGTGTCTGTGTGTGTGATTGTGTGTGTGAGAGAGAGACAGATGTCAAAGATAGATAGTAGGACGGGAAGGTATAAAGGAATAATAGTTAAGGAACAAGTGGAGAGGGAAGGGTACGTTGATTGAAAGAATGTTCGAAGGCTTAGGAAAGAATTTCTCTATAGCAGTGTGGTGGACGTAAAGCTAATTGTTCAAACCACAGTGACTATTGTTATCATTTATATGAGTAGAAAGTGTGCTTCTGCCAGTGTTTACATTTGTATGATTTTTCTATGAGTGTTTACTAGGGGAACCTTAGCGAAAAAAATATGGAAGAGTTCAGAGTTACAAATGTTACAGGATCTCCTGCCCTTATCAAAAGGAAAGGATACAGACAGTATGAACCAATCTAACTTGAAAATTATATTGTTGTCTTTAAGACGCCAAACTAAGTTACTTAGCCCTGTGCTATGTCGTTTTTTACTATCTCTGAATGTTGAGTAGTGGTTTGAAATTCTCTTGGATAACTGGGAAGTGGAAGCTCCTATATAGAAGAAGATGTCTTCTATATAGGAGCGTGCGTATCGTTGGCGATTATTTTTACTCCGTCTTCCCTTCCTTGGATCTTTCCTTTTCCTATGTTTCTGACGAAGAACTCCGCTTGAAACGTTAAATCCTCCTTCTTTTTTTCCTTTCCTGAGCGTCCAATAACACTATACTTGTTCCAGGTCCTCGCGTTGTTGTGTGTTCTCTTTGTTTTCATGTTTGTATTAACTATACATATATATAGATAGGTAGATAGATAGATAGATACATACATACATACATACATACATACATACATACATACAGGCATGCATGCATACATACATACATACATACATACATACATACATACATACATACATACATACATACATACATACATACATACATACATACATACATACATACATACACAAACGCACATACTTATATACATCGGGTTTCTTTCAGATTCTATCTACAAAATCCACACATGATGTCTGGCCGGCCGGAAACTACTGTAAAAAACACGTGCCCAAGGTACCGTGCAGTGGAACTGAACCCGGAACCCTGTAGCTGAGAAGCTAAATTCTTACCGCACAGCACAATGTATTAGTCAATGAATGCTTCAGGAGATTTATACGAATTAAATAATTTTATACATTGAATTATGCTTAAGCTTACTCCAAGAATATAATATACATACATGAAACGATGGAAAATTAATTTCGTACACTAAATTAATCTGAAGCATTGCTCAGTTTTTTCTCATAGACTTGTAGCCAAGCAATCACCAGTAAAAATACATTCAATGTATTCACTAATATTTTAAGAGTGTAAATCAAAGTATAAAGCAACATTGTATCGTAGTTGAATGCCACGTGACTAAGTTGAAATAGGATTATTCTAACAAATCCGTGGGTTTTTGTTTTTTGTTTTCTAGAAGTTGCAGGGAATGGTTAAAAATTTATTCATGTACGGATTAAAAGATGAATTGAAATGAGACTCTGATTACATAATTGCTTTGAATAAAGGCTCCTGCCCATCCCGACTTGCGTTCACCCATTTATAGTGGGTTATTGAGTACAACCAGATTTAAGTAAATTGAACGGAAGCAATGTTGTATTCGTTTGTGTTTATATTATATGCATATATGAATACATACAAATACGCACGTATTTATATATACAACACACCACACACATAATTATATATATATATATCTATATATATATATATATATATATATATATATGTATATATATATGTATATATATATGTATATATATATATATATATTTATATATGTATATATATATAATTGTATATATATTATATATATATATATATATATATATATATATATATATATATATATATATATATATACACAAGTATATATACACACACACATGTATCGACCAGAATATCAGATGTATTTATACATCGCTGGTCACTGTGTGGTCCTATTCTTCTATTGAGAGTGTCTTTGCCTTCCATTTGAGGCAGGAATTGTTTTATACACACACACACACACACAACACAACACACCACACACGCACAAACACACACACATTCACACACAAATGCACATACGTACACACACAGACGCGCGCACACCAATATACACACACACTCGTATGTATGTATGTATGTATGTATGTATGTATGTATGTATGTATGTATGTATGTATGTATGTATGTATGTATATTTTTATGAATATATACATACGTGTGCATAGTGCATATGTATAATACATATATGAATATATACACATATGTATATGTATAAATGCGTGTTGTGTGTGTGTGTGTGTGTGTGGATATGTGTTATATACACATATATGTGTGTATATATATATATATCTGCATGTATCTTTGTATACAACAGGAACTTCAACTTTCTATTTGATGAAGAAGAGAACAGCTAAGATAGAGTAAATAAAATCTGTGCAGATGGCGCCCTCTCACGGATGACTGCGGAAAATATTGATTACGTTTGATTAACTACTTGCTCATTATGCACATTTAACCGCTCACATACGCGCACACACACAAACACACACAAATACACACACTCACAATGGCTGTGTGGTAAGTAGCTTGCTTACCAACCATATGGTTCCGAGTTCAGTCCCTCTTCATGGTGGTGTCCCAGCATGGCCTCATGCCCATGACTGGAACAAATAGATAAAAGAAATTAATACTGCATGACGAAAGATATAGTTGAAAACTGCGGGATTTGAACTCAGTAAGCTGGATTGAATATCTTTAAGTAATACTGTCTGGATGGAAGCACTCCGTCGGTTACGACGACGAGGGTTCCGGTTGATCCGATCAACGGAACAGCCTGCTCGTGAAATTAACGTGTAAGTGGCTGAGCACTCCACAGACACGTGTACCCTCAACGTAGTTCTCGGGGATATTCAGCGTGGCACAGAGAGTGACAAGGCCGGCCCTTTGAAATAACAGGTACAAAAGAACAGGAAGTATAGTGAGAGAAAGTTGTGGTGAAAGAATACAGCAGGGATCACCACCATCCCTGCCGGAGCCTCGTGGAGCTTTAGGTGTTTTCGCTCAATAAACACTCACAACGCCCGGTCTGGGAATCGAAACCGCGATCCTACGACCGCGAGTTCGCTGCCCTAACCACTGGGCCATTGCGCCTCCAATACTGTCTAACACTCTAGAGACTCGGCCACTTCGCCCCTTGACGTTGGCGTTTTATTTGCCTTTGTCTTTAGAATATTATAGCTACCTTTGCCGCTGAAGCTTTGAGTCGGCTGTTAGATTAATGTCCCTCGTTTGATATTTGAGAAATTCCAATCTATTTTCGATTTTGGCAAATTTGTTTTAATATTAGAACCTTTATCTCCAGCAAACAGATACTTGATTAATATGTTCTGCCAACTGGAGAACATTTAACATTAAATTCTAGAAAAATATTGGGACAATAGGAACAAACAAGGAATTTATTGTGTTGAATTAGTCGGTGGATGGGGTCGATGGGTTGTTCTTATATTAAACCATTATTGTTCTGTTATTGCTGTTGTTGTGGCTGTTGGTGGTGGTGGTGGTGGTGGTGGTGGTGTTAATGGTGGTGGTGTTAATGGTGGTGGTGGTGTGGGTTAATGTTTCTACAGTCACTAAACAACCAACCAGCACCAGCGCCACTACCTTCCTCAGTTGAAATTGTTTCAGGCAATAACCTGATCGATCAAAGAGGAGAGACATAATGAAATAAAAGTACAGAAGACCGGGAAAAATATTGGAACGCTTTCCAGCAATGTCGTTCCTTCCCGGAACCCATGGAATTTTTTAGGGGCTAGCGTCGCAGCTACGAGGTGAAAAAAATACGTTGCCGATTATATCCTTTTACATGCTTCGGTCATTTGACTGCGGCCATGCTGGAGCACCAGCTTAGAGGCTTTCAGGTGAAGAAATCGCCGCGGCACTTTTCGGTTTGAACGGCAGTTTTTAACATAATTTCTAGGTAACTAAAAAATTTTTATTGAGAAAATTCTATAGTTTGTAACATATTTGTTGTTGTTTTTTTCTTCAATTTCTGCAATTTCAACCAATCAATGACGTCTATTGAGGTAAAAAAAAACATTCTGTGCTGTATGAATATGTCCCTCGTTTAAGAAACAGATTGGGTTTATTTACATTTGTGAAGAAAAAAAGATACCCTTCCCACCACCCCTAACCCTAACCCTAACCCTAAAACAGACTGAAATGCAATAGATCGATACTAGGGTCATAATCATGGGTGACAATTTCATATGACACCGCTAGAAAAAACTGCCGTTCAAACCGAAAAGATCCATCGGAACCCCCCACCAGAACTTATTCTTTGTAAGCCCAATACTTATTCTATCGGTCTCTTTTGCCGAGCCGCTAGCTTAAAGGGACGTAAACACACCAACATTGGTTGTCAGGCGATGGTGTGCGGAGAAACACAGATACACACATAAATATATATACATACATATGTATGTACGACAGGTTTCTTTCAGTTTCCGTCTACCAAATCTACTCACAAGGCTTTGTTCGGTCCAAGGCTATAGTAGAAGACACTTGCCCAAGGTGACACGCAGGTCTCTTACCTCTAGGGAGAACGCTAGTGCAACGGAGAACTCGAGTTTCGAATTCGTAAATCTGATTGGTTCTCTTTAGTCAGGCCTACAAAAAATGACTAAATTTAAAATATATATATGTATATATATATAGTGAGAATTGACAAAAAAAACAAAAGACAAAAGAACAAAAGATGAAAAATATACATACATGTAGTAAGGTTTTTTATGCAAAAACATGAAGTGAAGAGAAACCTGACTTTATTTTTCAATGAAAAAACATCGAAATTACCAGTGCAGACACAACAATTTACAAACACATGAACTCATAGACACACATATGCATCCACAACACACACACACACACATATATATATATATATATATATATATATATATATATATATATATATATATATATATTATAAATATATAGTTAATCCAGACAAGAAAGCACAAAAAAACACAACAAAGCGAGGACGTAGAACAATATAGTATTATTGGACGCTCAGGAAAGAAGGAAAAAAGGAGGGCTTAATGTTTCGAGCAGAGCTCTTCGTCGGAAACATAGGAGAAGGGAAGACAGAGGGAAAAAAATCGCCAACGGTACACACGCGGTCACATATACATATATTTACATTTTCATAAAACCTGTTATCTTCCCTCTGGCACCTTAAGAAAAAGAAGAAAAAGTGGAAAAAACGGAAAAACGAAAAAGTGTAGAAAATAAAAAATATTTTCAGCGATGTCTGCACCCCATCCAAGGGGAAAACACCATTCTTGAACTCATTTTAATAGAATGGTAAATGACTAAATATATAAATGGAAGTCAAAATTGAATGAAGGGGGGGGGCGTCCCTCTCTCGCCTCTCTCTACCTGTCTTTCTATCTGTCTATCTATCTATATATCTATATATCTATCTATTTACTTATCTCCATTGTCCTGGAACTGCTCCCTCCCCCAAAACAACAATATTCTCCTCTTCTAAACAAAACAAAAAAAATCTGTTTTATATAAATAACCAACCTGTTTGTACATTCACAAAAAAAAATATTTGACAAGTTCAGAAAACGAACGAAAGCGCTAAAAAACATGACTAAATAAAAAATTTTTTTTCAAAATTCTTGCGACCTTTTCTTTTCCCAATATACCTATATACATGTACATATATATATTAGATATAATATCTATAGATATTATATATAGCTATTATATATATATAGATACATTTATATACAATATATATATAGTCTCAAATATATATATACATATATATGCATATACAATATATATGTACATACCTATACCTATATATATATATATACATATATATGCATACATGTATATAATAATATATATATATATATATATAATATATATACATATATACATACATATTATATATATATATATATATATATATATATGAATAAGAGAAGAAAATGGATATAATAACAATGGGAAACTCGTGTTTTATGCTGGTATATATCTGGTCTTTAATTAAATAGGTAACAAAGAGGGAAAAAGCAGAGATGAGGGTAGCATTTACGATCGTTTCGATTTACCAGAGTAAATAAATCTCTTCAGAATACGAATATAGATAGATGCATCAGTTAGGATGCGAAAATAGTTGATACATATGTGCTGGTAATGTAAACACAGTGGCAATTCTTACATTAAATTTTGTTCTTGCACTGGTAAATTCGCTTTGTAGAGGTTTGCTTGTGGTAGACTTGTTGGTTTCGTTGGGTAATTAGGGCGGGTTGAGTGTTATCTATGTGCGGGTTACCTCGTTTAATTAAGCACATTTTTACTCACGTGATACTTCCCTACATAGACATCTCGAGGGAGAGCTATCTCTTTATTCAAGAATGATTGGCAAAAGGGGCAAACAACACACCGTGTTTTAAACTGTGGACGTAAATTCAAGTTGATTAAAAACAACATTCTAACTTACGTACCTTTATTTCTCTATCTAAATCTCTCTCTTTCTCTCTTTATCTATCTATCTATCTATCTCTGTCTCACATTTATACATATCGTTCATAATCAATGACATAACATAAACAGTAATTATTTAGATGATTCACTCAGACGAGTACAGTATATATTAGACTAGTTCTATACAAATAACCGCCATATTTATTAGCAAAAGAATTCAACCGGATAAGGTAAATAACACCAACTTCTCTTATATTTCTTTTCAATCAGACATCACCAGGATACTGCACGTTTTCCTCTCTTACTTTCTTAAACGCTTCTATATTGTATAGAATATAATAATAATAATAATATTAATATTAATAATAACAACAACAAACAACACTAATAATATTGATGATGATCATGAAGATAATAACAATGATAATAATATATAACAATTATA
>NW_021828488.1:0-8184 GCF_006345805.1 Octopus sinensis
CAAACATAATTTTCGTTTTTTTTTAGACATTCACTAGTACAACACTTAATACAAAACCAAATATATGGCACACAAGGCATAACAACATCACGAACTTCCAACCTGTTGTCTCTTGCGGTCTCTGGGTGAGACTTGGAGCCAACTTGTACAAATATAAAGCAAAAGTCAAACATAGAATAATGATGATAATAATAAATGTCCTGATGCAGTACCAGGCAGTAGCTCTCGTGGCTGGAAGTGTTATCATGTACATTTTGTCTTGGTATAAAAGATTGGCTACAGCAAATATTCTGCTCAAAACCACAGATTTGCTTGTCAGTTGTTTGACCTTAACCAGTTGAGCATGTCCCTTAGTGGCTGACGATATGTGCATCTCTGATCATGAGCAGAAGTAGTGGGGGAGCATCATAGCCGTGTGTTCAAAGGAATTCTTTGAGGTTTGGATAATTCACCTTTGGAAACAGGAGTGGTTCGTTCAACATCCTTACACAACCCTTATTCAGGGACCTTTTGAGCGGATGGGTTACTCGACCAGAAGAAAATTCTAACTGGGCCCCACCTGCAAGGTCATGCGCTGTTTATCTTGATATGAGATCACCATGTCGCGCACATCTGGTTGTGATGCATGTGCCTGGTGTACCCTTATCAGACGGGTAGTCATGATGGGTATACTGGACTTTGTATATTTTACCTCAGTGTCACTTTGATGGCATGCACTGCTCTCTCACTCAATAATAATAATAATAATAATAATAGCAATCCTTTCTACTAAAGGCACAAGGTCTGGAATTTTGTAGTGAAGGGACTTGTCGACTACATCGACTACAGCGTTTCACTGATTCTTAATTTATCGACCCTGAAAAAAGAACAACGGCAAAGTCGACCTTGGCGGAATTTGAACTCAACGTAATACCGCGAAAAATTTCGTGGTGTTACGTGCTAATGATTCCGCCAGTTGGCAGCCCTTAGAATAAGTATAAAATAAGAATAATAATGGCTTCAGATTTTGGTAGAAGGCGAGTAGTGTCGGGTGGAAGGGGCTAAGCTGACTACATCGACCCCAGTGGTCAACTCTTTTACTTTTTTCAGTCATTTAACTGCGGCCATGCTGGAGCACCGCATTTAGTCGGGCAAATCGACCCCGGGACTTATTCTTTGTAAGCCCAGTACTTATTCTATCGATCCATTTTTGCCGAACCGCTAAGTGACGGGGACGTAAACACACCAGCATCGGTTGTCAAGCAATGCTAGGGGGACAAACACAGACACGCAAACGTATACACAAACATACACATTCTTTCAGTTTCCGTCTACCAAATCCACTCACAAGACTTTGGTCGGCCCGAGGCTACAGTAGAAGACACTTGCCCAAGATGCCACGCAGTGGGACTGAAACCCGGAACCATGTGGCTGGTAAGCAAGCTCCTAACCACGCAGCCACCCCTGCGCCAACTAGTACCTTATTTTATCGGCCCCCTAATGTATGAAAGGCCAAGTCGACCTCGGCGGAATTTGATCTCTAGTTTAAAGACAAAGTCCCGCTAAGCATTTTACCCACTATGCTAACGACACTGCCAGCTGGCCACCCTTAATATTGCCGTCTGTAACATATTGACACAAAAACGTTTCTGGAGCCCCTATGATGCGTACACGAAACAAGCCCCAAAGATGACGTATTGAAACCGCCGTTGTGAGAAAGCATGGCTGTGCTCCAGTATGGTCATAGCCTAATGGCTAAAACCAGTAAAAGAGTTAAAGACCAAATGGTTACATGTTGTCAACGTTTCTGTTTGGTATTTTTTTTTTTTTTAGTTTTTAAAACAAAAAATTGCTTTTGTGTTTGTTTTGTCTCCTTAGTGGTTCATTCTGCCATCGGTCGTCGTCACATACGGTTTGCTCCTCGCATCCGCCTACTTCGAGTGTCTGCATTGTAGTATTACTTCAGGTCAAATAAACACTCAAGATTCTTTCAAAAACATCTTTTCTTCCTTCTCCTCTCCCTCTCCATTCTCTTTCTCTTCTTGCTTTTCTCTCTCTCTCACTCTCCTTCTCCATTCTCTTTCTCTTCCTCTTTCTTTCTTTCTTTCTTTCTTTCTTTCTTTCTATCCCTTAGTTAAATATATATTTTTTAAAACTTTTTCAATACATAGCACTTTGAGGAGGACAGACAAAATAGTCAAGCGAAAACAAAAACACAAGTAAACAAATAAATAAATACAAAAAACCCACCAAAAGACAAAGCGTGGAGAGAATTAACAGATGCAATTTCCAAGATGGTGGCATGAGGGTATTATCCTAAGGAATGAGAAGTAAAGTCGAGCGACCTCATCGTGATATGAGAAGAGGAAAACAGAACACCGTTTCACATTCAGTTCATATGTGAAAGCGACGTAACTAAATACCTATCAGATTACTGCCACCCGATCATCCCACTATCCCTTTAAAGAACGATCGAGATTCTGTGTTTTTGCACGCCCTGCTATAAACAGCAGCCACACCTGTCTCTGAAGGATGGGGGCTGTGAAAACCCCTCAGAGCGGTCACTTTATATTTATGCGATTGCTATAGTCAAAGTTATGTTGCATTTCAAGAAGAGGACGACGACCGGTTTGGTTACTGCAAAGGCCGGCCAAAACCCACTGTTGCGGCAGTGGTGGGTTTTGGGAGAGGAAGTACCTTGTGGTTCCAGAAATGAAGGTTAGTCGTTGTAATGTGTATAGTACTTTATTTTATCGACCCCGAATAAATGAAATACAAAGCAGACGTTGGTAGGAATTGCGCTTAGAACGCAATGACGAACAAAATGTCGCTAAGCATTTTGCCCGGCGTGCTGACGATTCTGCAAGCTCGCCAACGTCTTGGTAAAAAAGATGGACTACAGCAAATGCTGTGCTCAATACCATAGGTTTGCCATGCTCATATGCAGTACCAGACACTGGCTCTCATGGCTTCTGATCTTAACTGATTGAAAGTCTTATCATGTACATGATTTTTCTTGGTATAAAAGATGGTCTACAGCAAATATTCTGCTCAATACCACAGATTCGCTTGTTAGTTGGTTGACCTTAACTAGTTGAGCACATCCCCTAGTGACTGATGATATGTGTATCTCTGATCACGAGCAGAAGTAGTGGGGGAGTATCATAGCCATGTGTTCAGAGGAATTCTTTGAGGTTTGAATAATTCACCTCTGGAAACATGGATGTTTCTTTCAACGTCCTTAAACAACCCTCATTCAGGGAGCTTTTGAGCGGGCTAGGCTAGTCGACCTGAAGAAATTCTAACTAAGCCCCCACTTGCAAGGTCATGCACTGTTTATTTTGATATGAGATCCCTGTGTCGCGCACATATGGTTGTGATGCACGTGCCTGGTGTACCCTTATCAGACAGGTAGTCATATTGGGCATACTGGTCTTCGTATATTTTACCCCAGTGTCACTTTGATGGCATGCATTGTTCTCTCACTCAATAATAATAATAATATACCTTTCTACTAAATGCACAAGGTTTGAAATTTTGGAGCAGGGGAGTAGTCGATTATATCGACCCCAGTACTCAGCTGGGTCTTAATTTATTGACCCCAAAAGAATGAAAGGCAAAGTCGACCTCGGCGGAATTTGAACTCAGATCATAAAGACAGACGAAATACCTGTTTCTTTACTACCCACAAGGGGCTAAACACAGAGAGGACAAACAAGGACAGACAAACAGATTAAGTCGATTATATCGACCCCAGTACGTAACTGGTACATATTTAATCGACCCCGAAAGGATGAAAGGCAAAGTCGACCTCGGCGGAATTTGAACTCAGAACGTAACGGTAGACGAAATACCGCTAAGCATTTCGCACGGCATGCTAACGTTTCTGCCAGCTCGCCGCCTGAATAACAATAATGATAATGATAATAATAATAATAATAATAATAATAATAATAATAATAATAATAATAATATAATAATAATAATAATAATAATAACAACAACAACAACAGCAACAACAACAACAACAACATCAATAACAATAATGATAACCCTTTCTGCTAAAGGCACAAGGTCTGAAATTTTGAGGGAAGGGATGAGTCGATTACATCGACTCCAGTGTTTCACTGGTGCTTGTTATATCGACCCCGAAAGGATGAAAGGCAAAGTCGACCGCGGTGGAATTTGAACTCAAAACGCCAAGATGGACCAAATGCTGCTGAGCATTTTACCGGTTGTGCTAATGAAGATGATGAAGTTGAGAAGGATGAAGATGACGAGTAGGATTTGTTTTGAATGGCCCACAAAAAGCTGAAGATGTTTAGGACAGTAAATAAGGGGGCAGAAAAACGCAAACCAGAAGCCGGGCAATTCACATTGGCTAATAATAATATAAATAAAAATTTAAAGGATACGTGTGGTAAGTAACTTGTTTACCAACCACATGGTTCCGGGTTCAGTCCCACTGCGTGGCAACTTGCGCAACTGTCTTCTACTATAGCCTCGGTCCGACCAAAGCCTTGTGAGTGGATTTGGTAGACGGAAACTGAAAGAAGACCGTCGTATATATGTATATATATGTATGTATGTGTGCGTGTATGTTTGTGTGTCTGTGTTTGTCCCCCTAGCATTGCTTGACAACCGATGCTCGTGTGTTTATGTCCCCGTTACTTAGCGGTTCGGCAAAAGAGACCGATAGAATAAGTACTGGGCTTACAAAGAATAAGTCCCGGGGTCGAGTTGCTCGATTAAAGGTGGTGCTCCAGCATGGCCGCAGTCAAATGACTGAAACAAATAAAAGAGTAAAAGAGTAATCAACAAGAATATAAAAAAAAACATCCTTGTTTAGACAACAATATCAATAACAATATAGAAGATGAGCCTTAAAATGGGTGGAAGCGTAGGGTGATTCGGGTCACTTCACATACACAACTCTGGATAACCTTGAGGGCACGGGCCACGAATTTTCATAGGAGAAAAACGGTCGATTAAATCACAGTAAGTGCTTTATTTAATTGATACCGGAAGGATTAAAAAAAAACAAAAACAGTAAAGATTTCCTCAGTCGAGGTATTATGAACACAATGACAAAACCACCCTGATTACACCACCACCCCACACACTTTGTACCCCTTTCAAATGACCCATAAACCTCCGATAAATTATATCTTTGTCGAGTCGAAGATCCACCCTGATGTTTGTACACGGGCTGGTTAAATGTTCTAATTACAACAAAAAAGTTTATACAATGATTGCTGTCTGTCTGACTGTCTGTTTGACTGTCTGTCTGTCTGTCTGTCTCTCTGTCTGTCTCTCTCTCACTCTCTCTCTCTCTCTCTCACTCTCTCTCTCTCTCTCTTTTGTTCCTTATGTCAATCTTCTCTTTCTCACTCTCTTACTCTGTCGATGTCTCAGTCATCCTCTCTCAGTGTGTCACTCTTTCTCTGTCTCTCCGTCTCTCCCTCTTTCTCTCCCGTATTACTCTCTGTTTTTTTCTCTCTCCCCATCACTTTCCCTCTTTCCCTCAGTCAGTTTGTCTCTGTCTCCCTGCCTGCCTGCCTGTCTGCCTGCCAGTCTGTCTGTCTGTCTCTCCCTCTCTCTCCCTCTCTCTCTTTCTCTCTCTCCCTCTCTCCCCCTCCCCACCCCCTCTCTCACCGGCCATTAATTTGTTACTGATAGTTTTTCTTCCAGCTGTTGAAGTTCTAACTATTGTTCTTGTTGCTGACAGTTGTCAAGAATCGGTGTCCTCCTAGCGACGGCGGTGGCAGTGTGGTGCCCGACTCACGATTGTAAGATTGCGGTTTCGATTCTTGGACCGGGCGATGCGTTGTGGCCTTGAGCAAAGCACTTCATTTCCTCTTGTTCCCGTCCACTCAGCTGGTAAAGTGAGTAATCCTTCAACGGAGCGGCGTCCCGTTCCGGAGGGTACATGGGCGCCACGGAAAACGGGAGACGGGTCCTGTGCTCCTTACGGAATAATGTGGACAAACCAGTGATGATAGTGCTAGTAGTAGTAGTAGTAGTAGTAGTAGTAGTAGTAGTAGTAGCGTTTCTGCTATTGTTGCTGTTGTTGATGTCATTGTAATGGTTGTTATTCTTGTGTTGTAGAAGTTGCATAGTTGTGGCGGTGACGGCGGTGGTGGTAGTGGTGCTGGTGGTGGTGCTGTTGGTGGTAGTTGTGGTGGTGGTGGTGGTGGTGGTGGTGGTGGTGGTGGTTGTGGTGGTGGTGGTGGTGGTGGTTGTAGTGAAAGTGGTAAGTACCTCTCGGTGGAGAAGAGACAGAGATAGATACAGAGACAAAGAGAGAGGGAGAGAGAGAGAGAAAGTGAGGAAGTGAGTTTGAGAGGGAGTTTGAGAAAGAGAGAGACAGAAAAAAGGTGATGCACAATGAGAGATAGAGAGAGAGAGAGAGAGAGAGTGAGAGTGGGAATACAAAGATGGAGAGAGCAAGTGAAAGAAAATTAGAGACACAGTGAGTTAAGAGCGTTTGAGAGAGAGATAGATAAATAGATAGAGAGAGAGAGGGGGGAGATGGAGAAAGAGAGAGAGAGATGGAGAGAGAGAGAGAAGATATCTTACGAGAAGGAGGTTGGGAAAGAGAAGAGAGAGAATAAATTCAAAAGAAAGAAAACTGAGAATACATAGCAGAGAGAAAGAGAGAGAGAGAGAGAGAGAGGAAGAGAGACAAGAGGAAGGGGAGGAGGAGACAAAAGGAAGAGTTAGAAGAAAACAATGAAAATGACGATGATAATGATATAAGAAATAAAAGAAAAGAAAAGAAAAGGATGAAACGTAAGTTGTGCATTTGAATGCACTTCGTTGCACTGTAATACATCACTTTGCACCGTGTTGCACTGTCTTTGCACCGTGTTGCACTATGCAGCACTGTGCATCAATGTGGCTTACAGTTGCTCATTTAATTTAGCACCCATCGCTGCTATCCCATCATACCCCGCGCGCCAGATAATCATCTACTTTCACTTTCGGTACTCGTATACTAACTTCTGTCCTACTCGCTATCATCCCCCTTCCCACCCTCTCTCCTTCTCTCTCCCTCCCCCTCTCCCCCCTCTCTCTCTGCATTTTCGTACGCATTTCCCTCTCACTTTCAAACTCTCTCCGTCTCTCTTATCTCCCTGTCCTTCTCATTATTCTATCATTCTTTCTTTCTCTTTCTATTCTCCTAACACCTCCTCTCTCTTTCGCTATATTATCCCTCCCTCTCACATCGTTCTGTCATTCTTTCCTTCTCTTTCTCTCTTCTTACAGAGTCACTCACCCTGCTATTCGGCAATTTCTCTTTCCTGCATATTCTCTGGCTGTGTGCCTGTGTGCCTGTCTGCCTGTCAGTCAGTCTGTCTGTCTGTCTGTCTGTCTGTCTGTCTGTCTCTCTCTCTCTCTCTCTATATATATATATATGTGTGTGTGTGTGTGTTTGTATGAATATATATATATATATATATATTATATACATACATACATACACACACACACAACACATTCATACATACATTCGTGCATACATACATGCACACACGCACATACATTCAGACATGCGTATGTACACACACATACATACATACACACATACGTACACACATACATACACACATACATACAGACATACACATGCGTACATACATACATACATATATGCATACACACATACATACATACACATACATACACGCATACATACATGCATACACACATACATACATACACACATACACACATACATACAGACATACACATACATACACACATACACACACATACATACATACATACATACATATACGCATACATACATACACGCATACATACATGCATACACACACACACACATACACACATACATACAGACATACACATACATACACACATACACATACATACACACATACACATACATACATACATACATACACGCATACATACACATACATACCTATGTGATATCTCTGTCTTTGTTTCTCTCTCTCTCTCTCCGTCACCTCCCATTATTTTCCCCATCTCTCTTCTCCCAATCTCTCTACACTCCCCCCTTCACTCACTCTCACTCTCTGTTTCTCTTTCTTCCTTTCCCCGTTTCTTTCTTTCCTTCTTTCTTTCCTTTCCTTACTCATCGATATTACCTTGCTATTACAGTCACTTTGCATCCTGCTTTGCCATTTTCAGCACCACTCGCCGCCGCCACCACCA
>NW_021828489.1:5000-8223 GCF_006345805.1 Octopus sinensis
GAAACAAGTATATATATATATATATAATATTATTAGAGACAAAACCACTATTTTGCAAAACAATCAAGGAAAGACTTAATCAATACATAAAATTTTAATAAAAAGTCAATAAAACCGCCACTACAATTGTTTCTTGTCTTGATCGACAATCTTCAGGTGGACTTCCAATAAGTCATTTCAAATTATGAAACTTCATAATTTGAAACTGACTTATTGGAAGTCCACCTGAAGATTGTCGATCAAGACAAGAAACAATTGTAGTGGCGGTTTTTTTGACTTTTTATTAAAATTTTATGTATTGATTAAGTCTTTCCTTGATTGTTTTGCAAAATAGTGGTTTTGTCTCTAATAATATTATATAATATTTTACTATAAAATTGGATTTAATCCTAAATCTGATTTTTTCCCTGTAAATTTGGATTTATTCCCTAATATTTATTATTATTATATATATATATATATATATATAACCCTTTCTAACATGGAAGTATCCAAAGAGCATTTAAGGCACATAATGCTTTATGAGTACAAAAAAAGAAACTCTGCGGCGAAGCGACTCGAAACACACACACACACACACACACACACACACACACACACACACACACACACACACACGCACACACACACATATATATATATATATACACACAAATCTTTGGTCGGTCCGCGGCTATAGTAGAAAACTCTTGCTCAAGGTGCCACGAAGTGGGACTGAACCCAGAACCATGTGATTGGGAAGCAAGCTTCTTACTTTTTATAATTCCAGTGTTAATAGATAAATTAATGCAACATTCAAGTACTGAGATCGATGTAATCGACTAACTCTCTCTCTCTTCAAAACTGATGCCTTGTGCCTATTGGTGTTAGATGTACTCAGATCCGCTACCTTCTTACCCCCGTTTTCTCTATGCGTTATTTGGATATTACAAACTTTTTCAGAAATGATATGACCTTTCTTTATGTATCTTTTTGAAAACATATTTACAATGAAAATGAGTTTGCTTTGATTAATTCTTCCCCCCACCCTTTTTGATCATTTTACTTATATTGGGATGTCGTCTTGATGTCGCTAACTATTAACATCTTCAGCAACTGAGTAATTTTACATCTCCTCTTCTCTTACCCTATTTTATAAAGCAAGTGAATTTCATTTAAATTCGGTCCCATTTTGAAAAAAAAGACACTTTATTGGAGATTTTCAACTTTGTTTTTATTTGACTTGATTTGCAATGGCGTCAAATCAACAAGGAAAAATAATAAACATTTCCTGCGGATGCAAAGCAGAAAAACATGAACGTCCTGCTTTTCAGTGGGACACCCATAGTTTAGGTAAGGAAAATGTTGAGGATACCGAAAAAAAAAAAAAAAGGAATAGCTATTTGAGTGGTCTGGAGAACTTATTCGATAAATGTAATAACGACAATAACAGCAACAACATTGACTATATCATACAGACAAATCACTGTTTGGCAAGCAAGCGCCCAGTGGTTAGGGCAGCGGACTCGCGGTCATAGGATCGCGGTTTCCATTCCTAGACCGGGCGTTGTGAGTGTTTATTGAGCGAAAACACCTACAGCGCCACGAGGCTCCGGCAGGGGACGGTGGTGATCCCTGTTGTACTCTTTCACCACAACTTTCTCTCACGCTTACTTCCTCTTTCTGTTGTACCTGTATTTCAAAGGGCCGGCCTTGTCACTCTCTTGTGTCACGCTGAATATCCCCGAGAACTACGTTAAGGGTACACGTGTCTGTGGAGTGCTCAGCCACTTACACGTTAATATCACGAGCAGGCTGTTCCGTTGTTTCGGATCAACCGGAACCCTCGTCGTCGTAACCGACGGAGTGCTTCCATTGGCAAGCAAGCAATGTTCAAATGGAGGCAGGGTTGTTGAAATTGCCACAAATATTGACATATTGGTTAAAGACAATGCTCAATCCAAAATAGAAGTGCAACAAAACTTTTTAAATGGGATTCCGTTTTTTATCCGAAAATTTTATGCATGACAAAGCAACGAAAGGATCGAACTGCTTTTGTTCACAAAAGGAGAGCGAACGTTTCTTTGTCCTCGAGGTACCAGATAACCCAGATAACTCGAGATTTGGAAAATATCTGGACTACATTTTGTCCATAGAAGGAGGTAAAGTTTATTGCCCCATCTTACTGGCCTTCACGATTGACAATGAGGTACGGCACCATATTATGCGGAACACCCGCTTATACGCTCGCTCTCAAATACACTGGATTATGCAATACAAATGCGAATGTAACATTGCAAGTAACACTCGTTCTTTGTTACCATATTTGGTATTGGCAGGTGATAAGTGCACCAGTAACGATGAACATGTTGTGAAGAGAAAGTAGAATTTACAAGTCCTTATGATCTCTCCGGACCACAGAATAACCTTGAAGATGTGCCTTTTTGTTAGTACTGAGACAAAAAAAAAAGGATCAGGCTTGATGGCACAAAGTAAAAAGCGTAGTTATTAAAGCTGTGGTAGTAAGACCCACTTGAGGGAATTTGCCCTGTAGAGTTGGAAAACTGAAAATCGAAGGAGACGAGAATGTGGATGAGAAGAGCTCGTCACAGACTAAAGAGTTCAATCAGTCACAGGCCAGGTCTCGCTGCCTCAGTAGCATTGCCAGTCACACTACCGGACAGAGCTCGGAGGAAAACCTACCTCATTCTTGAATCAATATTACTTAGCAGAATCGGTAGCGCGTTGATAGTATTTTCTTTGCACTGACTGTTGCGTTCCGCTACGTTCTGAGTCCAAATCTTACGGAAGTCAATTATTCCCTTTCTTCTTTTGAGGGACGGTGAAATAAAGTACCAGTACTTAGATAGTATCGACTTATAAGCTTTATGCCCAAAGCTGAAGCTATTATTAAGGGCGGTATATTGAGAGTATCGTCAGCTCGACAGATAAAATGTGATATAGGAGACAAGCACTGAGACGGTATTGACTAACCTATGCTCTCAAATTTCTCAGCTTGTGTTTACAGTAGAAAAAAATATGATTAGTTTATGAAGACTATTATTTCATTTCAAAACATCAAATTAAAAATAATGGTTACTACATTTGCCAGGAACGCAATATAAATGCAAACGATTTAAATATGGGAATGAAAACAAATATCTCAGAATATTGGTATATTCCTTCATGCAGGAACTAACCATCACCATTAAGCGCATTCATATTGGTTTCAAATTTTGGCTCA
>NW_021828490.1:0-8182 GCF_006345805.1 Octopus sinensis
AAAATTTGCCGTTTATAATTATACCATATGTTGTATATGCAGTGGTACCTTGACTTACGTGTTTAATTTGTTCCCTGACGGAGCTCGTAACTCAAATTACTCGTATGTCAAATCAAATTTCCCCATTGAAATAAATTAAATGCCATTAATCCGTTCCGAGCCCCCACCAAAACCGCAATTATTTTTGTTATTTGTTTTTAAATAAGAAAAATTTATTTATAAATAACGAATATTGCATAAAAAACAATGCAATAGAATGTACTGAAATAAACTGGTTTTATTAAGCACTAGCAGTATCGCCCGGCGTTGCTCGGGTTTGTAAGGGAAATAACTATATAAGCATTTTTAGTGAGTTATAGCCAAAAAATAGCAAAAAAATGGATTAAAGATGGAATAAAAAAGGATGGTAATTTTGGTGTCTTCAAGCCATGAAGTCGTTGTTCTAAAAGAACGCTGGTCTCCTTGACAACGTATTACGACGTTGATTTCCTTACACTCCCTTCCCCACAGCTTCACGAGGGAGGGAAGAAGGGGGAGAAGCAACGCCATCGACACACGAAAAACTATGCATTAAAATGGAATAAAATGATGTTAAATTATTTTTTAAATCGTAGACTCATCGTAGACGCGCGCTAATACCCAGACGGGCTCGATATGAATCACGACTATAAGATACCCGAATTTGGTTAAACTGCACCGCAAAATGTGGGAGTAGTTAGGAATCTAAATCGTAGGAGACAGACACTCACACAACTACAGTTTTATATATATAGATAAGGTACAGCATTTACCTTGGGGATGAGACAACTTGAGGATGCTGACAGAGGTGGAGGAGAAAAGTTCTATCTACGACGATTTCATCTCAATCGAAGGAGAGGAGGCTTTCTCCGTCCGGGTTGCGGATCCGTGGAATAAGCTGCCGGACGAGATAGTGAAGATGCCGACGACCGCTCGGTTCAAAGTCTCTCTTGACCAGAAATGGCCTGAACTCTTTACATGAACACCACCCTGTACATAACTCCATGTCCCCCTAAACGATGCCGTGGTGATCTCATTCTTGCTCACAACATCATAAGCGGAAAGTGTATCCTCTCGAAAGAGCTGTTCTTCACTCCTGCTCCAGAGCCTCGGCTGCGGGGTCACTCCGAAAAGCTCTAATAATAATAATAATAATAATAATAATAATAATAATAATAATAATAATAGTAAAGAAATACCTATTTCTTTACTACCCACAAGGGGCTAAACACAGAGGAGACAAACGGATTAAGTCGATTACATCTCAATCGAAGGAGAGGGGCTTTCTCCGTCCGAGTTGCGGGGTCACTCCGAAAAGCTCTAATAATAATAATAATAATAATAATAATAAGTTCTCATCTCAATCGAAGGAGAGGGGCTTTCTCCGTCCGAGTTGCGGATCCGTGGAATAAGATGCTGGACGAGATAGTGAAGATGCCGACGACCGCTCGGTTCAAACTCTCTCTTGACCAGAAATGGCCTGAACTCTTTGTATGACCACCCTCCCTGTACATAATTCCGTGTCCCCTTACATGGCCTTGCTTTTGCTTTTTGAGCCAATAGAAATTTAATTGAACTGAAGTGAAAAGGCTGAACTGAATAACTGAATCTTATTTGCTGATTTTTGTCCTTTGCGCCACGCTTTCCTCTCTCCTCTGCAGGAATTTTCGATGAAAACCTGTCCAATGAGGTCTGTTTCATCCTCACTTTTAGAGTGTTTTTGAAATGTGTTAGGCAAGTGTCATTAAATAGCGCCATCGCACGCCCAGTTGCGACTTTCTCTGGGTGTTTCCTATGAGTAGAATCTGGAAGTTTCTCCCACATTATCCACATTTCCTTTATCGCACTGGTAGAGGGAACCTCCTCCGGCTCCTCCGCATTACCTTTTCCCCGCAAAACCTCCGTGTGCCGCTGCGTCTGTAGCTCCTTTAGCTCCCCCACTATGACCCCGCAACTCCGGGTCATAGTGCTAGTATATATATATATAAATGGCCAAATGTCTGTGTGTGTGTGTGCCCTTTATACAAATCCACAATTTTTCAGTTAGAGGGCTCGCAGTTTCTATGGTCATTCCTTGGAGTGCTCCTCAATGATCTCATTAATGTAACCATCATTCACGTCGAGGTCAATGGACTTGTCGAGAGACACAATCTCCTCCACAACTGCCGCTTCGAGTTCGAATCTTTCAAAATCCGTTTCGGACACAACCATAGGCCACAGCTTCTTCCACGCAGAGGTCAAGGTCCTCTTTCTAAAACCCTGCCAGGTCATATCGATAATTCTGAAGCATACCACGATGTTATAGGGGTCCTTCCAGAACTCTAGAAGGGTGAGGTTTGTGCTCTCCCTCGTCTCAAAGCAGCAGCGGAACAGGATAGATGTCCGCTGTCGACAGTCCCAGATGGACCTACCTAACGGCAAGAGGTGCAAATGAGGGTAGCTACATCAAACTCCATTCTTCATCAAGTGCCAAATATAAGGCTCTCAGTAATAACAGTGTAGCACGAAACGGTGGTGCACCAGCATGGCCGCAGCTGAAACTACAGCAAAAAGAAACTGTACAAGATAATTAAGAGGTTCGGCTGGGATCAATTTCTTCGACTAAAGGCGGTGCTCCAGCATGGCCGCAGTCAAATGACTGAAACAAGTAAAAGAGTAAAAGAATATATGTGTGTATGTATGCGTGTATATGTGTGTGTATGAACGTTTTTATCAAATACTAGCAGCATCGCCCGGCGTTGCTCGGATTTGTAAGGGAAATAACTATATAAGCATTTTTAGAGAGTTATAGCCAAAAAATAGCAAAAAATGCATTAAAAATGGAAAAAAATGATGGTAAATATTTTTTTTAATCATTGACTCATCGTAGACATTTTTAGAGAGTTACTTCCCTTATATAATAGCGAAAAAAATGTATTAAAATGGAAAGAAATGATGGTAATTTTTTTTTAAATCGTAGACTCATCGTAGACGCGCGCTAATACCCAGAAGGGCTCGATATGAATCACGACTATAAGATACCCGGTTTTGGTTACACTGCACCGCAAAATGTGGGAGTAGTTAGGAATCTAAATCGTAGGAGACAGACACACACAACCTCACTTTTATATATAAAGATTAGAGAAGTTGGTACGAAACTATATCAGCGCGATGGGGCGAACTGTAGCATTCTTTAAGCTGTGGGGCACGAAAGACCCTCAACTATACATTGAGACACGATACTGCAAGAACCTAAGATTCAAACGCTCAGGGCTTTCCAGTAACTTGTCTGAAAACCAGAGAGACCGACACAGAATGGATTTCAACATATTGGAGAATTGAATAAATATTTGGAACAGCTTCGCGTCTACGATTGCCGTAGAATCGACAAGAATCCGAACCGAGGGCAGATGTACTAAAGAACAAGATTTTACGAAAACACAACTCGAAGAATAAGGTAGGTTGGAGGGGGGGAGGGAAATGGTTGTGAAGAATGTGGTGGTATTTCTGTATTATCAGAGCCCTTCGGGTGCTGGTGTGAGAAGATAAATATCCACAGAGAGGGGGGGGAGGGGGAAGGAAGGTGACGGGGGTAGGGGGAAAACAGGAAAGCGAAAGAGGAGAGTGTGAAGAAGAGCGCAGTATATATATATATATATATATATATATATATATACATGCATATATATATGTATGTAATATATATATGTATACATGCATATATATGTATGTATATATATATATGTATATATAATATATATATGCACACATACACCTACACGTATGTATGTACATTTATATATATATATATATATATATATATATATATATATATACATACATATGTATGTATGTATATATATTGTACATATGTATGTATTATCTCTCCTGCTGTGCGTTCGCCTTGCGGCGAGTTTCTGTTAGGTATATATGTATATATACCTATATATATGTACATATATATATACATATATATATATATGTATATATATATATAAATTATATATATGTATATATATATATACACATATGTATATATATATATATGTGTTTATACACATACGTATGTACTTGTGTATAATTATAGACACATATATGTATGTATATATATATATATATATATATACATATATATATATATATACATATTCATATATATCTATGTATAAGTATATATTTATATATATATGTATGTATGTATGTATGTATGTATGTATGTATGTATGTATGTATGTATGTATGTATGTATGTATGTATGAGTGTATATATATTCATAGAGATAGACAAATGCACTTAAGAAACATAAAAGGTTGGACATAGACAATAGAAGTGGAAGCAGTGTCACACGTATATAACCTTGAGAGGCATCTATACACATATATACATATACACTTACATATATACGTACATAAACACATAAGCACGAACGGAAAGACAGATAGAGACACAGGCAAACAGACATGATAGTTAAAAGGCTGGTTATAGTGATCTATATACGATAACAACGACAACCACTTCACCTACAGATATATATATATATATACATATATATACATATATATACAAAGTGCTTAATGAAAAACAGTTAGACAAATAGGCGTAAAATTGAATGGGAAAGGTTAGATATACACACGCGTGTGTATATATTGTAACATTCAGAAACTTTGTACGTAACCTAGAGCCGAACAGACCGACAGACAGAAAGACAAACAGCCGGCTTGACAAACAGACAGACGGAGAAATAGATGTGTTAATGGGTTACGAATATGGCCGCTATCAGCTTCTGGCGGAGAAATGTTTCTATAAACACGTTTATCGAGAGGGGATGTTACCGGTTTCTCCCCCTGTAAATTCCCACAGACAACTTAGGTCATGTGCGCATGCGTGTGTTAGGTGTGTGTTTGTGTGTGTGTCGGTAGGTATATGTGTTATAAAGCTGTTTGCTGGAGGTACACCATAAGTACACAGAGATAAGTAGCTTGTCGAAAGATGTATATGAATGCGTATATATATATATATATATATATATATATACGCATACATATATATATGTATACCTATATATATATGTATATCTGTATATATGTATATACTTGTATATATATAACATCTACTTGAATGTATATATAAATATATATATATATATGCATATACACAAACATATATATATACGCATACCAGCCTGTGTAGATATGTATGTGTGTCTACGCATTAATAATATGAGAAGTATAACACCTACTATCTGTGAGAGTGTGTATATACATGAACACGAGTGCGTGTATACGCTTAGAAATATAAATATTCATAAATACATACATATATATATATATATATATATATATAATAAATATATAATATATATATATATATATATACGTAGGTATGTATGTATATATATACATATATATATAATGTATGTATATATATATACATATATATATATATGTATATATATACATATATATATATATATGTATGTACATATATATATATACATATATGTATATATATATATATCTATATATATATATTATAGATATATATATATATATATATATATTTATATATGTATATATATATATATATATATATATATATATATATATATATATATAACAGTAATTAAACAGATGAAGGCTAATATAATTAGTTCTCTAGAGGCCACCTATATCATTGGTCAAATGAACTAGCTTTCCAATAATATTATCATGGACGTAAGGGGCTATAAATCAAATATATTGAATATAGTCTTTCGTTGATATTTAATATTTTGCCATCTTTTGTACTAATTCGTTCTGCTTGTGTATGTGTGTAATGCGCGCGTATGTGTGTGTGTGTGGTGTGTGTGGTGTAGGTTCTATATGCGTGTGTGTGTGTATATATATTTGTGAAACGACCGTTGAAATGAATATATGGGCGTCACAAATTCGTATGTACACAAACACTTATATCCGCACGTATATATATATATATATATAATATATATATTATATATATATATATAGATATATATATATATATATTGTGGTGTGTGTGTGGATGTGTGTGTGTGTGTGTGTGTATATGTATATGTATGTATGTATGTATTAATGTCATGTAGATATATATATATATATATAATATTATCTATATATATGCGCGTGTATATGTAGATAGATAGATATAAATATATATACAGATAGATGTAATATATAATATATAAGGTATATATATATATATATATGTCTATAATATATATACTATATATATACATATACACGATAAATGTATATATATATATAGTGTATATATATATAATATATATATATTCATATATATATATATATACTCTTTACTCTTTACTTGTTTCAGTCAATTGACCGCAGCCATGCTGGAGCACCGCCTTTAGTCGAGCAAATCGAGCCCGGGGCTTATTCTTTGGTAAGCCCAGTACTTATTCTATCGGTCTCTTTTGCCGAACCGCTAAGTGACGGGGACGTAAACACACCAGCATCGGTTGTCAAGCAAGCTAGAGGGACGGGGACAACAACACACACAAACACACACACATACATATATATATTTATACATATATACGACAGGCTTCTTTCAGTTTCCGTCTACCAAAATCCACTCACAAGGCATTGGTCGGCCGGGGCTATAGCAGAAGACACTTGCATAAGATGCCACGCAGTGGGACTGAACCCGGAACCATGGGTTGGTTAGCAAGCTACTTACCACACAGCCACTCCTGCGTGTATATATATATATATATAATATATATATATATATATATATATATATATATATATGTGTGTGTATAGATATATATAATATATATATGTGTGGTATATATATCTATATAATATATAATATATATAATATATATATTATATAATTATACAGAGAGGAGAGAACAGACAGACAGACAGACAAACAGAGAGTGAAGACAAAGAATAAGATAGATAATACACACGCACATATAAAAGTATGTATGCATACACACTCACACAAGCACATATATACATACAAACACATATATATGTATGAATATATATATATATATTATTAAGCATGCACATATATTCACACACATATACGTGTATACACACACGCACACCAATACATATACATACATAATATAGTTTATACATTGTATATTATTGTGTCTATATATATGCATACGCATATGTGTGCGTGTATGCGTGTGTGTGTGTGTGAGCATAAATGTATCAATGCGCGTGATTAGACATACGAGCATATATGGTGATGTGGAGATTGTGTAGATTCTATTGTATGAGTTTATATAAGTGTGCTTGTGTGCGTTCACATGTGTGTCTATACATATATTTATAAATATAATATACATATACGTATGTATATTTATGTATATATTTATATAGATACACACATACACACACACACACTATATATATATATACATATATATATAGATACATACATACATATATTCATATATATACTACATATAAATCATTAATATATATATATATATATATATAATATATATATATATATATATATAGATGCATGCATATCATATACCTATATATACTTTTATACACACACGTGTGTGTGTATTGTGTATATTAACGTCTCGTTATTTATATTTAGAGTTGCTTAAGTAGTCTATAATATTTAGGTTATGTAGATACGTTGGTTTAGTAAGTGGAGAAGGAGTGACAGTGGGAGCGTTGGTTTAGAAGAAGGATAGGGTGTGCTGGTAAGTGGTGTACTGTTGACAAGTGAGGGATAGAGAGAGACAGAGAGAGAGAGAGAGAGACAAACAGACACATAGCAGGTGGATTGAAAGATATATAGACAAATAGATGATAGATATATATATACATACATACATACGCACACGCATACATGCATGCATACACACATACATATATACATACATACATACATACATACACACACATATACATACATACATACATACATACATACATACATACATACATACATAGATACATACATATATAACCAGTGAGAGAGTGAGGTAGAGTGAGAGGGTGAGAGAGATGAGAAGATAAAAATATAGATCAATAGATCGATACGTTGATAGATACATATATATATAGAGAGAGAGAGAAGGAGAGACGGCACGGATAGACAGATACATAGATGGATAGAGTGAGAGAGAGAGAGACAGACAGACAGACATATAGATGGACAT